>NC_064865.1:35661336-35826336 GCF_024139225.1 Suncus etruscus
AAACATGATTGATAGACCATTGGCAAAACTCACAAAGAAAGAAAGAGAAACTTGATAACCTGTATTAGAAATTAAAGGGGGGAGATCACTACAGATATTGCAGAGATTCAAAGGGTAATCAGAGACTACATTGAGAAACTCTATGCCATGAAATGTGAGAACCTGGAAGAAATGGTAAAACTCTTATACTCTTATAACCTTCCACAGTTGAATAAGGAGGATGTAGCATATCTAAACACCCTGATCAGTATTGAGGAAAGTAAAATTATAATCAAATTTCTGCCCCCAAACAAAAGGCTGGGCCCAGATAGATTGACTATTGAATTCTTTCAAACCTTTCAAGAGGAATTAATATCAATTCAGGCCAGTCTCTTTTATAAAATTAAAAAAACAGGAACAGTTCCAAATAGCTATTATGAAGTCAATATCACCTTGAAGCCAAAACCAGACAGAGATACTGCCCAAAAAAGAGGAAATTACAGACCATTATCCCTGATGAACACAGATTCAAAGATCCAATGACTCAATGACTCAGCAAGAAGATCATTCACTACGATCAAGTAAATTTCATCCCAGGAACGCAAGGATGGTTTATCATTCGTAAGATCAATTACTCAATGACTCAGCAAGAAGATCATTCACTACAATCAAGTAAATTTCATCCCAGGAACGCAAGGATGGTTTATCATTCGTAAATCTATCAACATAATACACAATATCAACCACAAGAAAAAGAAAAATCACATGATCATATCAATAGATGCATAGAAAGAATTTGATAATATCCAACACCAATTCTTGATAAAAAAAAAACAACTCTCAGCAAGATGGAAATGAAAGGAACTTTTCTTAATAGTTAAGGCTATCTACCTCAAGCCAATGTCAAATATTATCCTCATTGGAGAAAAACTAAAAGCCTTTCCCCTAAGTTATGGTACAAGTCAAGGCTGTCCTCTCTCACCACTTTATTCAACATAATATTGGAAGTACTTGCTATAGCAATTAGGCAAGAAAAATTATCAAGGGAATCCAGATAGGAAAGGAAGAATTCAAGTTCTCACTGTTTGCAGATGACATGATACTTTACTTAGAAAACCCTAAAGACTCTACCAAAAGGCTTCTAGAAACAATAGATTCATATAGCAATGTGACAGGCTGCAAAATTAATACATAAATATCAATGGCCTTTTTATATACCAGTAATGATAAGTAAGAAATGGACATTAAAAAAGCAACCCCATTCACATCAGTGTCACACAAACTCAAATATCTTGGAGTCAACTTGAATAAAGAAGTAAAAAACCTATACAGAAAAGCTACAAAACCCTGATCCAATAAATAAGAAAGGACACACAGAAATGGAAACACATACCATGCTCATGGATTGGCAGGATTAACATCATTAAAATGGCAATACTCCCCATAGCATTTTACAGATATAATGCGATCCATTTGGAATAATAAACACCCATTAATAGCTAAAGAATTCCTTGGGAAAAAGAATATGGAAGCCATTACTTTCCCCAATTTTAGCTGTATTACAAAGCATAAGTTATCAAAACAGCATGGTATTGGAAGGAAGACTGGCCTTCAGATCAGTGGATTGCTGCTCTCTAGTTGAAGGATAACTAAAATAATTTTCTGTAAATACTTAGCTATTTTGTTGTACTTAATCTGAAATAGAACTCTCTAGTATAATAAGCATAAATTTTGATGTCAAACAGAAAAAATAAAATGGTATATCAAAAGAAAAATACTTTGGTGTCTACACAATAAAATACTATGCATTTTTACATATTTTAGGAAAAATGTAGTCATAATATTTGCATATACATGGATGGATATGGAGAATATGTTTAGAATATTATGAGTCAGAGTAGATGGATAAATATAGGTAATCACACTCATTTTAGAGAGATATAAAAATATAGTATGTTATTAATATCCAGAGACAATAGACATGAGGGCCAGAAGGACACTCAATGGTAGGAAGACTGCCACAAACAGCAGGTGAATGCAATTTGGGAAGGGCAGGAAACTATGAAAATAATAATCTGAACAAGATATAAATGCTGAAAGGAGATAAAGGGACAGGCATGATTCTCTTTTACTAACAATATTGCATACCCCAATGTCTAAAATTGGAAGAGAGAGAAATAAAAGAAAAATGTCTGCCACAGAGGCAAGCAATGGTTTTGGCAGGGTCGAGTGTGAAAATGAAACTGACAATATTGGTTTTGGGAATTATACACTGGTGATGAGTGTTGTATATTATATGACTAAACTCAAATCATAAAAATCTTTGTAAGTGTAAAAATAAAAAACTATTTTAAACAACTTTATAGGCATGTTTAAATACATTAATTAAAATAGTAGAATCAAATATGTAATTGTAATATCAATCCCAAGAATATATCTAACCTGTAATTAAAAAAGAACCTTTATGTTTAAATATAACATTGTTATTATTTTGAAACTATCACCAGACAATAACACTTATATTCTTAACATAACATTACCAAAATTGAAAGATATATTACATTCATACATTTAAAGAGACATATAATCCTTATCATACATTTAAAAATACTTCTAGGTAATTAGACAACTTTATCAATGAGTATACAAAAGGATATCTAAGGTAATTTTTTACAAATTATGTAATAATTAGATATAGGGAATTATATCAATGAAAGTTTGCTCTTGAGCAATGAATGATATGACATATTGCTTAGACTTTTGGAGGACTGTTAATACATAAATGTGTTTTAACAAATTTCTAGTCTTCTCTATTCAGGACTTACTTCAGGCTCTGGGACCACCCTCACATATTAACTTATAAATTTTGGGGGGAGTTATCCATTTCATAGCAATAAACTCTCAAACTAGAAATACCAACAATATGCTCTAAATTTTAAAGGCTTCAAAATATGTGATATATACTATACACATATATACATATAGCTATATGCAAATCATCTTAATACTTCAAATTACCAATACTTTAATAACACTGTGGCAAATTCCCAAAAGAGAATGCACTATTTATGGCAAATGAATGCATAATAAAACTAATGTAAGGAGACTAAGAAACAATACCAAAAATGGGAGATATTTGAAACAAAGAATTTTGTATTCTCATTCATCATAAAAATGCATCTAATCCAGAAAAAGATTGATAACAAAGATACATTTATAGATAACCCAAGATAACAAAGCAAAACAACAACAACAACAACAACAATCCACATACACCATAAGACCTTCATTTAAAGGGGATCAAGAATAAAGGAATATAAAAATTTACCAATTTGTCTTTGAAGTCCTGAAAAACAAAAGATATTAATGTATATTTTAATGGAAAGAAACAAATTCAAAATTTTTGAAACAAATCTTTATCATCACTTTTCATTGTCAGATAAATATCAATCTTTTGACAACTCTTTCTTTAATTCAGAAAGAACTTTATTTAGATGAAGGGAAAGGAATGAAAAAGAATGCAGGAAAACTCCCAGGTTGTGGGAAAGGTTTTCCAAAGCAGGATTTCCTCTGGCCCTCTTTTTTGAGTCCCAGTTTCTCTCTCTAAGTCTCTTTCATAGGGACTTTTTACTCTTGTCTGAGTGAGTTTTAAGAAATAACAGGAAATAGATGATTAAGCATCACTGAATGTGTTTTCAAATCATGATTGGACTTTTATGAAGATGAATACATAAAAGCCATAGAAATACGATATAGAATATTATATATGAATAGATAATCATTATTGATAAACAGAAAGGATAAGAAATAATCATTGTATCAGATAAAAGTTTAGACAAGTTGTGACCTTTTACAGAGTAGAAGTTGTTTTGAGGGATGAAGAAATGGTATAGCAGGCAAGGAGCTTTCCTTGTTTTTTGCCATCACATATAGCACCCAGGTAACTCTAGGAGCAATTCTTGATCACAAAGCACAACAACCCCTGAGCACAGACTAAATATGAGTATTGCAGGATTTTTAAGCCCTCCCCCAAATCCCTAAAAAACACAAAAAGGTTTTATTTCTGGAGTATTCATTGTTTATTCCTGGATTTGTATTTATGGCACTCTCCTGGCAGTATTTAGAGACTGTATGTGATGCTGAAGATTGACTCAGGTTGTATGCAAGGGCTTTAACCACTATGCCATTTCTCCTACCCTTTACACTTTAATTATTGAATCCTCAGTGTTCACCTACTGCAATTCAAAAAACTTTTGATCTGTTGAACTAAAGATATAGTACAAGTTAAATTGTAACTAGGAGAGGATCACCTTAATACTTTGAGATTTAAAATAAGATTCTGTTGGAATATCTCTATAATAGAATTGCTATTCAATAGAAATTAACACATTTATTCTTTATTAAAGACCTAATAAATAAATAAATAAAATCTAACTTTGTCAACAAGAATTCAGCAAAATTAGGATCAATCAGCAAAAGTGATATTTAATAAAAATAAAATTGGGCCTTTATCTTTGTCACTGTCATTTTTCAAGCTTCTGGAACAGAAAGTTGCCAGTTCTTATGTCTGTCTGTCTTCTGATTCCAGGTATATCATTCGGGGGGTGGAGGATGGGGTGGGACCTGACTTCAAACTGAATGTGCATGCATTTGCACCAGCCTATCAATATGGGACTCCATACTCCTTTAGTTGTGGTACTGCTCTCTTTTCATACTCCAGGGCCAATAAGTTGCCAGTTGTGATGTCTGTTTGCACTCTGATCCCATAAACAAATGGACACTAGTATGTTCACGTGAGGAAGTTCCAATATTTTCAATAGAAATCTATTTCTAGGTAGATAGACCATAACACTGCTTTCTCTTAGTCAGTATACAGTCTCAAAACTCAGTTGACTCAATAGTTTTCCTTGTATAGTCAAATAATACTGCATGGTTAAAAAATAATCTGGAAGGTATATGTATATTAGCCACCATTTGGTAGAAAAAATTCAACAGATTCACTTCTGAACTAACAGGGACCAAAACACTACACGAATAAACCCACAAAATACAAAGAATAATGCTCAAACTATGAAGGTCAACTTCAGTTGTGAACAGAGAAAATTTAGGCAAATCTCTGAGCTTATCAAAATACTTGAGTATGGTTCATGAGGACCATATTCAATATTCAATGCATTAACAACAGAAAAGAAGGAAGCACTAATCAGAGAAATTAAGAGCTGGATAGCTGAGAAATTCAACCAAGTCAAAGAACAAATCTTTCAGAATAATGAGAGAATCCATAAAAATTAAATTGAAGGAGCTAAAATTAATTAGAAAAAATCTAACTTCTCCAAAAATGAGAAAAAAGAAATAAAAACTTTGTCAAAGAAGAAATACAAATGGCCAAAAGCTACATGAAAAATGCTCCCCATCACTAATCATTAGGAAGATGCAAATCAAAACAACTATGAGGTAATATCTCACACTACAGAGACTGGCACACATCACAAAGAACAAGAATAATCAGTGCCGGTGGGAATGTCCAGAGAAAGAAACTTTCATTCACTTCTGGTGGGAATGCCATCTAGTCCAGCATTTATGAAAAACAATATGTACATTCTTCAAAAACTGGAAATTGAGCTTCCACATGATTCATCTATACCATTCCTAGGGATAGACCCTAGGAACACAAAAATGCAATAAAAAATACTTCATCACATCTATATTTATTGCAGTGCTATTTTCAATAGCCAGACTCTGGAAACAACCAAGATGCTCTTCAACAGAGGAATGGCTAAAGAAACATATGCAAAATGGAATATTATTCAGCCATCAGGAGAGATGAAGTCATAAAATATTCCTATACATGGATGTATGGAAACTATTATGTTGAGTGAAATAAGTAAGAAGGAGAGAGATGCAGCACAGTCTCACTCATCTATGGTTTTAAGAAAAATAAAAGACTTTATTGAAATAATTCCCAGAGACGAGGGCCAGAAGGACCGACTCATGATATAAAGCTCACCACAAAGAGTGCAGTTAGAGAAATCACTACACTGAGAACTATCATAACAATGTCAATGAGTGAAGAAAGTAGAAATCCTATCTCGAAAACAGACAGGGGTGGGGGGGAAGAGGGACTTGGGGGCATTAGTGATCGGAATGTTGCACTGGTGAACGAGGGGTGTTTATTTTATGAATAGAACCCAAATACAATCATGTTTGCAATAGGTGTTTAAATAAAGATATTATTTAAATAAAAACAGTACTCTAATTTAAAAAAATAAAAAGATAAAAGAAAATGTGGTACATATACACAATGGAATTTATGTATCCATCATGAGAGATGAAGTCATGAAATTTTTTTATACATGGATGCACATGGAAACTACTATGCTGAGTGAAATAATTTAGAAGGAGAGAGCTAGACATAAAATAGTCTCACTCATCTATGGGATTTAAGAAAAATAAAAGACACTATTGTAATAATACCCAGAGACAATAGAGATGAGGGCTGGACCAGTTCATGAAATGAAGCTCACCTCAAAGAGTGGTGAGTGCAATTAGAGAAATAACTACACTAATAACTATCATGATAATGTCAGTGAGTGAGAGAAATAGAATGCCTGTCTCGGATACAGGTGGGATAGGGGGAGGAGGGAGATTGGGAACATTGGTGATGGGAATGTTTCACTGGTGAAGGGGAGGTGTTCTTTCTATGACTGAAACCCAAGTAACAATCATGGTTGTAGTTAAGATGCTTAAATAAAGATATTAAATTTTTTGATGAAAATAAAGTATTGGCTATAATAACTTTACCAAAAACCCATCATGTATTGGAATAAATACAGATAGAGATTAAAGAAAAGACTTGGATATCCTGAGACTATCTGATATACTATTAATTAATTTTTGAGAATACAAAATTGAATAAGAAAGGCACAGAAAGTACTGCTGAGGAAACTGCAATGCAAGTTTGAATGGAAGCTACAAGCAAAATTATACTCAGACTGCTCTTTAATATAGTAAAATAAAAGTGGATAAAAAACTTTGATATCAGACATGATACCATCAAATGCATAAGAAAATAATGGGCTAAAAGCATCTCCATGAATGAAACTCCACTGTTCAACAAAATGAAAGTCAGGATTAATAAGTTGGATTACATAAAACTAAGAAGGTTCTCTACCTCCAAGGAAATGTTGAACAGGATAAAAATCTGGCCACAAAATGAGAGAAAGTCTTCACTCAAAACCCATCTGACATGGAAACAATATCTAAAATATATAAGGCACTGGTAGAGCTTAGCAAGAGAAGAACATCTAGCTCTATTTAAAATTATGAAAAAGAGATGAAAAAATATTTTCTTTACTTTTTGGGCGGTGGGGTGGGGCACACCCATTGACACTCAGGGGTTACTCCTGGCTATGTGCTCAGAAATTGCTCCTGGCTTGAGGGGACCATATAGGACTCAGGGGGATCTAACTGAGGTCCATCCTAGGCTAACACTTGCAAGGCAGATGCTTTACGTCTACTGCCACTACTCTGGCCCTGAAAAGACATTTTCTTAAAGAAAGATAATTGTCCTATGTGGCAGGAGAATGCAAAGACTTATGCTGACTGCAAAGGCTCACGCTAATTCAGCCATGTCTAGGGACAGTTTTCTCAAGTTCCTTTTATCTTGAACAATGTTGAGTTTGCCATCCTAAGTGAGAAACTGAGGCTAAATTGGATATCATAATGACAAAGGCCACCTACAGATGGTGTTTTTCCTAGCTTTGAAATAATAGAGATAAAAGGTAGAGTTAAAAGTAACAGTAACTACTTTCATATCTGCTTCTGTAAGCCTGCTTGCCTAGGACATATAAAGAGAAATCAAGCACAAACTGAGGATAAGTACTTTGGATGTTAATTCTACCAAGTCTGTTAAGACTGTCCAATACTTCATTAAAATCTGCTTCTCCTGAGGCCCTCTGTATCCTGAAGCATTTTCTGATTCCCTCTACAAATGCTTGACTGAAGTTTCTCAACTTCAAAATTAATCTATGACTTTATCTATAAATAAAGTTTAACTTTTAATAATAAAATTTTTAATTTACATTGGTTTACAATTATATAGAGTACTGGATCACAGCTCTGTATATGATTCATCTACACATGTGCATCCACAGTAACCAAGACATGAACAAAACGAAATGTCCATTGATGAATAACTGAATTAAATAAGTTAAATTAAAAAAGAAAGACAATTGTCTAGAGGCACAAGAAAAAAATTCTTACATCGTTAATCACCAGGAAGCTGCAAATTATAACTACAGTGAGATATTATCTTATACCACAGTGACTGGAACCCATTACAAAGAACAAGAAAAACTAGTGCTTGCACAGATGTGAGGAGCTAGAGACTCTTATTCATTGTTGCTAGGAATGTAAACCTGATAAGACTTTTGGAAAACAATATGGACATTTTCCAAAGTACTTGTAATAGAGCATTCTTATGATCTAGCAATAACACTTCTTGGTATATATCCTAGTAACCCTAAAATACAATGCAGAAAACCTCTTTGCATCCCTATGATCATTGCAGACTATGCACAATAGGAAGAATGGGGGGAAAAACCCAACGCCTTAGAACAGATGAGCAGATAAAGAAATTGATCAATCTACCAAATGGAATACTTTGAGGTTGTTAGGAGTAATGAGATGGAATTTGCTTATATACAGATGTATATGGAGAGTACAATGCTGAGCAAAATGATTTGGAGGGAAAGGAATAGACATACAGTAATAGCACTTATTTGAGAGATATAAAAAGGATTATATGGTATTAATACCCAGAGACCATAAAGATGAGGAATAAGAGGATCAATCCATGGTGAGAAGAGGGGAACATAGTATGTGTGGGTGCAATTTGGGCAGTTAAGATAGCACTATGGAAATAATAGTTGTCACTCTGGACAAAAACTTTGTATTGTGCCAGAGAGATAGCGCAGTGATAGGTCATTTGCTTTGCATGCATCCAATCCAGGATGGACAGTGGTTTGAATCCTGGCATCCTATATGGTCAAAGTCAATAGAAAAAAAAGAAGAGAATGGATTGAGAGAGAGAGAGAGCGAAGATATATCTACCACAGAGGCAGACTGGTGCGAGAGAAACAGGGAGGGTAGGATGAAAACTATAGACATTGTGGCCAGAAATTTGCACTGGTAAATAGATGGATGTTGGACATTGTATGATTGAAAATCAATCATGGACAACTTGTAACTCTATCTCATGATGATTCTATTAATGAGTTTATTTATTAAAAAAGAATAAAGGGAATATTAATATGCAATAAAAGAAAATCCCTAAGCCCTATCATTAGAATGTGAGTTATTAATGTCTAGTAGGCTTAGGATGGAAAATTTTCTATCAACAATAGTGGAGTGAAATTGACATGTGTGGTGAGTGGTAGCATACTATATTTAGCAAGTAAAAGTATTAATATTATAGCAAATTAAAGGTTTTTCTATTTAAAAAATAGAACAAATTAAATCAATTTTTTTACCACCTCTTGAGAAGAACTGCCCCATAATATACTGTAGGATATCTGGAAAAAATAAAAATAGAGAAATATTAAAAAATGTTTATTTGGAGAGAAATAAGAGTCAAATTAAGGAAATAATTAAAAATTTACAAATTAAGAACTAGCAGTATATGTCCAAAAAGCTGATGTACACCCAAATTTCTAAAGCATAGGCCAACATCATGTCATATCATTGATAATTTATCAAATATATGTGATAAAGAATAATATTAAGGACTACACATTATATGTAATAATTATAATTAATGGCACACCAATTATACTATCATCAACCTTTTTAGGATAACTGAGTCAGGAGAGATTTGAAATATTATCTATACTAAGTGATTAAAACTACCAAACAGGAATAGAAAATTAAGAACAATTATTACTCCAACACAATGGGCAACTTTTTCTGACAAAAATAATAGTTTATAACTTCTACATTGGCTACTGGAAGTAGTTCCACATGAAATAGAGAACACAAAACCTTGAGTGAGATGATAAATAACAGGGAAGAAAAGCATAAATGATAACTACATGAAACAACAAAAATATAAAAGAAGTGGAGCTCTATAGGCAAATAAGAAATTAATGTCAGTGAAAAAAGGCTATAATAGATACTTAAAGTTCGAAATAATCTGTACAATAACAACAAAATCAAACATGGGCTTGATGTAGAAAAAATTAAAACTTAAGAAAATCACTATGCTAAACATTCCTAATGAAACCACAAAAAGATTGCCAGAGTAAAAAAAAAACCCTAAAAGTATCATCAAAAGATAAAAATAGGGGCTGGAGTGGTACCACAGTGCTAGGATGTTTGCCTTGCAATCAGCTGAGCCAGGACAGATGTGGCTTCAATAGCCAGCATCCCATATGGTCCTGAGCCAGGAGCAATTTCTGAGCACAGAGCCAGGAATAACCCCTTAGTGCCACAGGGTGTGGCCCAAAACAAACAAACAAAAAGATAAAAACAGGAATATTTCAATGATTATTATAGATGACTTGAAACTAAATATCTCAATCAAAAGGCACAGAGGACATTAAAACAAAAATAAATATAAATGATGTTAATAAGAAATGCACAATAAATGCAATCACAGTCATAGTGAAGGGTTACTGCTAGCTATTTTAAGGTGATAACATTAAAAAGAAAAATGCTCACAGCCTGAATGAGAAGGATCCCTGTAGATCAGCTCCTAGAACCAGGACAGATGCATAGTCTTGGTGTCCCTGCTGACAGCAGCGACTGGGGAACTACCAGCAAAATGAACACTCTCTTACCCAAACTATGGATGGGAAGTTTGTGGGTCAAAGTGTTGCTCCAGGATAACTCCCCAAAATTTTCACTTACATGATTTATTTGGGGTGTATCTTCTGCTACTGAGGTGTAAGTGTTAAAAAATAAGTGGGTACCAACCATCGGTTCTGGTCCCAGAATAGAGAAAATAAAAAAAAGAAATGCTAAAATCATCAATGAATATCTCTGATTTAATATTAAATATGAAAAAGATATACACTAATAATTAAATGATTAATCTATTAAAATATATAGCTATGATGAAGACTTATGCATATACTATAATACATCTAAACATATAAAGCATTTATTAATAAACATTTTAGGGTAGATGCTAATAGGCACAGAGTAATAAATCTCAATTTTCTATATCTAGTAAGAGATTGTTAAGCAAAAATTAACAAGAATATAGTTTCTTTAAATATAATAGTAGATAAGCTGGACCCAATATGAAGTTGTAGGAATTTCCATTCCTTCATAAACATACATATTTTCAGAGATAGACATGCTGAACATAAATCCCAACAAACGTGAAAATTGAAAGCATAATATATATTTTCTTTTTGTTTTTTTTTGTTTTGTTTTTGTTTTTTGTCTTGTTTTTCGGGTCACACCCGTTTGATACTCAGGGGTTACTCTTGGCTAAGTGCTCAGAAATCGCCCCTGGCTTGGGGGGACCATATGGGATGCAGGGGAATCGAACCGCGGTCCTTCCTTGGCTAGTGCTTGCAAGGCAGACACCTTACTTCTAGTGCCACCTCGCCGGCCCCAATAATAAATATTTTCTAACCACAAGTATATGATGTTAAAAATTGATCAAGCCAAGAATATATAAGAAAAAACCTTAAACAACAGAGAACTCGATTTACTGATAGATAAAACTTGGAAGAATGAAAATTTAAAAGAATAATTTGAAAAGTGTTCAGGATACCAATGAAAATAATCAGACTTTATAGCATACCTTATAGGATTCAATAAAAATCGGTTTTAGTGTTGAAGTTCTAGCAGTATATATAACACAATGTTTTTTCTTTTTTAAAATAAATTATTAAGCACCATGGTTCAAACATGCTTGTAATTGGATTTCAGTCATAAAATACACATCACCCTTTAGCAGTGCAACTTTCCCACCACGATTATCCCTCATTTTCCTCCTCTCCAATCCCCTGCCTGTCTTTGAGACTGGCATCGTATTTTCTATCATTGTCTTGGTGTAGCTGTTTCTCTAACTGCACTTACCACTCTGTGATAAGTTTGTTATCACGGGCTGGTCTTTCCAGCCCTCATCTCTATTGTCTCTGGGTGTTATTATAATACTCTTTTTTTTTGGGGGGGGGGGCAACACCCAGTGACACTCAAAGGTTATTCCTGGCTATGCGCACAGAAATCACTCCTGGCTTGAGGGACCATATGAGATGCCAGGGGATCAAACTGTGGTCCGTTTTTTTTTTTTTTTTAGGTTTTCTTTTTGGGCCACACCCGGTGGTGCTCAGGGGTTACTCCTGGCTGTCTGCTCAGAAACAGCTCCTGGCAGGCACGGGGGACCATATGGGACACCGGGATTCGAACCAACCACCTTAGGTCCTGGATCGGCTGCTTGCAAGGCAAACGCCACTGTGCTATCTCTCCGGTCCCAAACTGTGGTCCATCCTAACCTAGCACGCACAAGGCTTATGCCCTGTGCTACTGCTCTGGCCCAATTTTTCTTAAATCCACAGATGAATGAGACTGTTCTGTGCTTATCTCTCTCCCTCTGACTTGTTTCACTCAACATAATAGTCTCCAAGTCCATCCATGTATAGGCAAATTTCGTGATTATTTCCAAACAGCATAGTATTCCATTGTACAGATTTCTTTAGACACAGTTTCTTTAGACACTCATCTGTTGTCGGGCATCTGGGTTACTTCCAGATTCTGGCTATTGTAATGATGCTATAAAGATTAGATGAGCAGAAGGCATTTTTGTACTGTGTTTTTGTGGTCCTGGGAGTGGTACTGCTGGATCATATGGGAGCACAGTGTTCAGGTTTTAAGGAATATATGTATTGTTATTCAAAAAAAGATTAGCACATTTCTACTGACAGTGAATGAGAGTTCCTTTCTTCCCAGGACTGATTGTCCTTATTCTTTGTGATGTGTGCTTGTCTCTGTGGTGTAACACAATAATTTTTAAGAGATCAGTAAATAATGTAATCTCACATTTTAAAACTAAACAAAAGAAAAAAGACAGGAAAAAAAAACAAATAAATAGGTCAAAGACAACAAATGAATTAAGACAGCATAGGGCATGAAATGATTAAAATAGAATATAAACAAGTAAAAACAAAAACTAAAAAAATTTACAAAAGATCAATAATATTGCAAGTTGGAGATCATGGCTCAGCAATAGAACACTTGTTTTGAATATGGAAGATACAGTTTTCATTCCCAGAACCACCAAAATGGAAAAAAAATACCCAAATATCAAAAGACCTAGAGGCATATTCTGTAAATAAGCATCATTGTTAGTCACTTTTGTTCATTAAGAAAAATTGAAAGAAAATCCTAATAGAAGCAATAAAATGTTTAAAATGCAAAATTAGAACAACAGTACAGTAGGGAATCCAATTACCAAAGGCATTATCGCTAGAAATTTGGCTCAAAGCTTAATGGGAGTTGGAGGCAGGAGTGGGTAAACAGCTGGATAGAAGGTATTCCTGAAATAATGGAGGTAATTATAATCTGGTGGCAGGCTTTGTGCTACAACTTTATGTCATAAAACTACATTTTTAATTAGTTAAATTAATTTTTGGTTTGTTTACTCAACTACAAACATGCATGTAATCATGGTGCTTAAATTTTATATATCAAAAAATAAAATAACTCTATTGTCTCTGGGCCATATTACAGTAATATTTTTAATTTTTCTTAAAACCAACAGATGAGTTAGACTATTCTGCATCTATCTCTCTCCCTCTGACTTACTTCAGTCAATATAATAGATTCCATATACATCCACGCACGAAAAAATTTCATGACTTCATCTCTCCTGACGGTTGCATAATATTCCACTGTGTATATGTACCACTGTTTCTTTAGCCATTCATTTGTTGAAGGGCAACTTGGTTGTTTCCTGAGTCTGGCCATTTTAAATAGTGCTGCAATGAATATAGGTGTTAGGAATAGATTACTGTATTGTATTTTCGTGTTCCAGGGGAATATCCTAGGAGTGGTATAGCTGGCTCATATGGGAGCTCAATTTTCTATTTTTTCCAGAAATCTGATTTTGGGCTTATCCAGTGACAATCCCAGGCTACTCCTGGTTATGTGCTCATAAATCACTCCTGGCTAGGGGACTATATAGGATGCTGGGAATCTAATCCAGGTCTATCCTGGGCAACAAATGCCCTATTGCTGTGCTATCATTCTAGCCCCCCCCCAACTAATATTTATGAAGACACCACCACCCTGATAACAAAAACAGACTGAGATGCTGAAAAACAAAACAAAGCAAAATAGTACAGACCAATATCCCTGATGAACACAGAACAAAATTCTGGCAAATAGAATCCATTGCCTCTTTAAGAAAATCAGACACCACAACCAAGTAGGCTTCATTCCAGGAATACAAGGATAGTTTAATATACATAAATAAATCAACATAATATACAATATCAACAAAAATAAAAATTAAAATAATATGATCATATCAATAGATGCAGAGAAAACATTCAAAAAGTTTCAACACCCATTCTTGATAAAAACTCTCATCAAGATGAGCATGGAAGAAACTTTTCTTAATATAGTCAAGGCCATCTACAACAGCCAATGACAAATATTGTCAATGGAGACAAAATGAAAGTCTTTGCTGTAAAATCTGGTACAATACAAGGCTGTCCTCTCTCCATACTCTAATTCAACATAGTGCTGAAATTTATATAAAGGACATCCAGTTTGGAAAGGAAGAAGTCAAGCTCTCACTCTTTGCAAATGACATGATACTATATTTAGAAATCCCTAAAGAGTCCACAAAATGTTTCTAGAAACAATAGATTCATATAGCAAGTGGCAGGCTACTTCAACGGTCTTCTCTTAAACCAGTAATGATAGAGAAGAAATTGACATTAAAAAAAATCTCATCCACATTAGTGTCGCACAAACTCAAATATCTTGGAGTCAAGTTAACTAAAGAGGTGAAGGGCCTATACAAAGCAAACTATAAAAACCTTCTTCAAGAAAAAGAACAGAGGATCAGAATGATAATGCAGCAAATAAGGCATTACACACGGCTGACCCAGAACAGACTTGGGTTTGATTCCTGGAGTCCCATGTGATTCCCCGAGTCAGCAGCGATTTCTGAGCACAGAGCCAAAAGTGACCCTTGAGCATCATTGGGTGTGACCCCTACACCAAAAACCAACAACAGAAAAGAAAGAAATTAAAGAGGACAGAGAGAAATGGAGATACAGTCAGATACTGTTCTACAGATGTACAATCAATTAATCTTTGATAAAGGGGCAATAAATGCAAAATGGAGCAAGAAATCCTCTATAACAAGAAGTGTTGACACAATTGGTCAGCCATTTGTAAAAAGGCGAACTCAGACTTCCATCTAACAGCATGCACAAATGTCAAGTCCAAATGGATTAAATACCTTGATATCAGACCCAAAGCCATAAGGTACAGAGAACAAAACATATGTAAAACACTCTATGACATTGAAACTAAAGGTATCTTCAAGGAGAATACAGAACTCTCAAAACAAGTTGAAGCCGAGACAAACAGATGGAACTGTATTAAGCTGCAAAGCTTTTGCACCTCCAAGGAAATAGTGTCTTGGATACAAAAGCCACCCACAGAATGGGAGAAACTATTCACCTGATACCCATCAGATAAGGGGCTAATATTGAAAATATAGAAGGTACTAACAGAATTTTATTTTTGTTTTTGGGTCACACCGGCAGCTCTCAGGGATTACTACTGGCTCTATATTCAGAAATCACTCCTGGCAGTCTTGAGGGACCATATGGGATGCCGGAATTTGAACCACCGTCCTTCTGCATGCAAGAAAATTGCCCTACCTCCAAGCTATCTCTCTGGCCCCGGTACTAACAGAATTTAACAAGAAAAAAAATTTAACCTCATCAAAAATGGGATAAAGAAATAAACAATTTCTCAAACAAGAAATGCAAATGGCCAAAAGACACATGAAAAATGCTGCACATCACTAATCATCAGGGATATAATAATCAAAACAAAAATGAGGTATCATCTCACACCACAGAGACTGGCACACATCACAAAGAATAAGAACAATCAGTGCTGGTGGGGATATGGAGAGAAAGGAATACTCATTCACAGTTGGTGGGAATGTCATCTAGTCCAGCCTTTATGGAAAACTGCATGGAAAATCCTCAAAAAACTGAAAATTAAATTTCCATATGATCTAGCTACACCACTCCTAGGATATACTCTAGGAACACAAAATGCAATACAAAAATGCCTTACACACACCTATATTCATTGCAGTACATATGTATATGTATGTGGTACATGTACACAAAGGAATTTATACAGCCATCAGGAGAGATGCTGTCATGAAAGATTGGTCTTTTGTACATAATTTCCCCTTTTGATCTTGCTGCCTTCAATAGTCTATCTTTATCTGTGGGATTTGTCATTGTGACAAGGATATAGATTAGGGTGTTTTTCTTTGGATCTCTTTTAGCCGGTATTCTTTGGTCATGTAGTATTTGGTTGTATGCACTCTCTAACTCTGGGAGTTTTTCTTCAATGATATCCTTGACTGTTGTTTTTTTTTATGTAGTCTTTCTTCCTGGTCATCTGGGTATCCAAAGATTCTTATGTTGTTTCTTTTGAGATTATTGTTAGCCAGTACTCTTTGGGCATGTAGTATTTGGTTGTATGTACTCTTTAAATCTGGGAGTTTTTCTTCAATGATATCCTTGTTGTTGTTTTTTTTTTATGTAGATTTTCTTCCTGGTCATCTGGGTACCCAAAAATTCTTCTGTTGTTTCTATTGAGCTTATTGCAGACCCCCATTTTTAATCTGTTCACCTTCTTTGAGGACTATTTTCATTACCTGATCATTTGTTTTGAGACTCTTTACCAGTCTCTTCTGTTATATGGTATTGCCACACATCTTATCTTTCACATCACTGACTGTCTTCAGCAGATGTTACCCAGTTGATGAGGCTTTCCAGCCTACCAAGATTTTTCAGTTACCAAGATTTTTCAGTTACCAAGATTTTTACCCATGATGTTTTGTTTAGGAGTTTTCTTGTTTCTTTATTTTATTTTATTTTTCTATTTAACCAACTTTATTACATACATGATTGTATTTGGGTTTCAGTCATGTAAAGAACACTACCCATCACCAGTGCAACATTTCCATCACCAATGTCCCAAATATCCCCCCTCCCCACCGAACCCCCACCTGTACTTTAGACAGGCTTTCTATTTCCCTCATAGATTCTCATTATGAGGATAGTTCAAAAGGTAGTTATTTCTCTAACTAAACTCATCCCTGTTTGCAGTGAGCTTCATGAGGTGATCTGTAACTTCCAGCTTTTTTCTCCTTTGTGCCTGAAAAGAGAAATTATTATATTCTCTTTATATATAATATATTATAAATATATATGTAAATATATATTATATATTGCATATTATTGCAAGAATGTCTTTCATTTTTCTTAAAACCCATAGATGAGTGAGACCATTCTGTGTCTTTCTCTCTCTCTGTGACATATTTACTCAGCATAATAGATTCCGTGTACATCCAGGTATAGGAAAATTTCATGACTTCATCTCTCCTGACAGCTGCATAATATTCCATTATGTATATGTACCACATTTCTTTAGCCATTCATCTGTTGAAAGGTATCTTGGCTGTCTCCAGAGTCTTGCTATGGTAAATAGTGCTACAATGAATATAGGTGTAAGGAAGGGATTATTGTATTGCATTTTTGTGTTCCTAGGGTATATTCCTAGGAGTGGTATAGCTGGGTCGTATGGGAGCTTGATTTCAAGTTTTTGGAGGAATCTCCATCTTGCTTTCCATAAAGGTTGAACTAGATGGCATTCCCACCAGCAGTGGATAAGAGTTCCTTTCTCTCCACATCCCCACCAACACTGCTTGTTCTCATTCTTTGTGATGTGTGCCAATACTGGGGTGTGAGGTGGTACCTCATAGTTGTTTTGATTTGCATCTCCCTGATAATTAGTGATATGGAACATTTTTTCATGTGTCTTTTGGCCATATGTATTTCTTCTTTGTCAAAGTGTTTGTCCATTTTTTCTCCCCATTTTTTGATTGGACTAAATATTTTTTTTAAATATCGGTCAGTGCCTTGTATATTTTGGAGACTAGCCCCTTATCTTATGGATATTGGGGAATAGTTTCTCCCACTCAGTGGGGGGCTCTTGTATCCTGGGCGCTATTACTTTTGAGGTGCAGACGCTTCTCAGTTTAATATATTCCCATCTGTTAATTTCTGCTTTCACTTGCTTGGAGAGTGCAGTTTTCTTCTTGAAGATGCCTTTAGTCTCAATGTCCTGAGTGTTTTACCTACATGTTGTTCTATATATCTTATGGTTTTGGGTCTGATATCGAGGTCTTTCATCCATTTGGATTTAACCTTTGTACATGATGTTAGCTGGGGGTCTAAGTTGAATTTTTTGCAAGTGGTTAGCCAGTTTTGCCAATTACACTAGTTGAAGAGGCTTTCCCTGCTCCATTTAGAATTTCCTGCTCCTTTATCAAAAATTAGGTGATTGTATGTCTGGGGAACATTTTCTGAGTATTTAAGCCTATTCCACTTATCTGAGGGCCTGTCTTTATTCCAATACCATGCTCTTTTGATAACCATTGCTTTGTGGTAATGTTTAAAGTTGGGGAAAGTAATTCCTCCCACATTCTTTTCCCCAATGATTGCTTTAGCTATTCTAGGGTGTTTATTGTTCCAAAGGAATTTCAAAAGTGCCTGATTCACTTTGAAGAATGTCATGGGTATCTTTAGAGGGATTGCACTAAATCTGTACAATGTTTTGGGTAGTATTGCCATTTTAATGTTGTTAATCCTGCAAAGCCATGAGCAGGGTATGTGCTTCCATTTCCGCATGTCCTCTCTTACTTCTTGGAGCAGAATTTTATACTTTTATTTGAATAGGTCCTTCACATTTTTAGTGAAGTTTATTCCAAGATATTTGACTTTGTGTGGCACTATTGCGAATGGGGTGTTTTCTTAATGTCCATTTCTTACTTATTATTATTGGTGTATAGAAAGGCCATTGATTTTTGTGTGTTAATTTTGTAGCCTGCCACTTTGCTATATGAGTCTATTGTTTCTAGAAGCTTTTTGGTAGAGTCTTTAGGGTTTTCTAAGTGCAGTATTATGTCATCTGCAAACAGTGAGAGCTTGATTTCTCCCTTTCCTATCTGGATTCCCTTGATATCTTTTTCTTGCCTAATCATTATAGCAAGTACTTCCAGTGCTATGTTGAATAGGAGTGGTGAGAGAGGACAGCCTTGTCTTGTGCCAGAATTTAGAGGAAAGGCTTTCAATTTTTCTCCATTGAGGACAATATTTGCCTCTGGTTTGTGGTAGATGGCCTTAACTATATTGAAAAATATTCCTTCCATTCCCATCTTGCTGGGAGTTTTGATCAAGAATGGGTGTTGGACCTTATCAAATGCTTTCTCTGCATGTATTGATATGATCATGTGGTTTTTATTTTTCTTGTTGTTGATGTTGTGTATCATGTTGACAGATTTATGGATGTTAAAACATCCTTGCATTCCTGGGATGAAACCTACTTGATCGTAGTGGACGATCTTCTAAATGAAGCGGCATTGAATCCTATTTGCCAGGATTTTGTTGAGGATCTTAGCATCTGTATTCATCAGCGATATTGGTCTGTAATTTTCTTTTTTGGTAGCATCTCTATTTGGTTTAGGTATCAAGGTGATCTTGGCTTCATAAAAGCTATTTGGAAATTTTCCTGTTTTTTCAATTTCATGGAAGAGTCTTGCCATGATTGGTAGTAGTTCCTCTTGAATGGTTTGAAATAATTTATTAGTAAATCCATCTGGGCCTGGGCTTTTGTTTTTGGGCAGACATTTGATTGCTGTCTTAATTTCCTCAATTGTGATGGGTGTGTTTAGATATGCTACATCCTCTTCATTTAATCGTGGAAGATTATAAGAGTCCAAGTATTTATCCATTTCTTCCAGGTTTTCCTTTTTAGTGGCATAGAGTTTCTCAAAGTAGTTTCTGATAACCCTTTGAATCTTGACCTTATCAGTAGTGATCTCTCCTTTTTCATTCCTAATATGAGTTATCAAGTTTCTCTCTCTTTCTTTCTTTATTAGTTTTGCCAGTGGTCTATCAATCTTGTTTATTTTTTTAAAGAACCAACTTCTGCTTTCGTTGATGTTTTGAATTGTTTTTCGGGTTTCCACTTCATTGATTTCTGCTCTCAGCTTTGCTATTTCCTTCTGCCTCCCTATTTTTGGGTCCTTTTGTTGAGCACTTTCTAATTCTATGAGCTGCATCATTAAGCTATTCAGGTATGCCCCTTCTTCTTTCCTGATGTGTGCTTGCAAATCTATAAATTTTCCTCTCAGTACTGCTTTTCTGTGTCCCATAGGTTCTGATAGTTTGTGTCTCCATTGTCATTTGTTTTCAGGAAGGTTTTGATTTCCTCTTTGATTTCATCTCAGACCCACTGGTTACTCAGTATAAGGCTGTTTAACTTCCAGGTATTAAAAGTTTTTCTTCTGTGTCCCTTTGTAGTTCACATATAATTTCAGGGCTTTGTGGTCAGCAAAGGTAGCCTGCAAAATTTCTATCCTCTTGATATTATGGAGGTATGTTTTATGTGCTAGCATGTAGATTATCCTGGAGAATGTCCCATGTACATTAGAGAAAAATGTGTATCCAGGTTTCTGGGGGTGAGTGTCCTGTTTATATCTACTAGGCCTCTTTCTTCCATTTCTCTGTTCAGGTCTAATATATTCTTGTTGGGTTTCAATCTGGTTGACCTGTTAAGTGTTGACAATGCTGTATTGAGGTCGCCCACAATTATTGTGTTGTTATTGATATTATTTTTCAGATTTGTCAACAGTTGTATTAAATATTTTGCTGGTCCCTCATTCAGTGCATATATGTTTAGGAGAGTGATTTTTTTCTGCTGTACATATCTCTTGATTAATACAAAATGTCCATCTTTGTCCCTTACAACTTTCCTTAGTATAAAGTTTGTATCATCTGATATTAATATGGCCACTCCAGGTTTTTTATGTGTGTTGTTTGCTTGGAGTTTTTCCTCCAGCTTTTATTTTGATTCTATGTTTGTTCTGACTATTCAGGTACGTTTCTTGTAGGCAGCAGAAGGTTGGATTGAGTTTTTTGATCCATTTAGCCACTCTGTGTCTCTTAACTGGTGCATTTAGTCTATTGACATTGAGAGAAAGAATCGTCCTGGGAGTTAGTGCCATCTTTATATCGAAGTTTGGTGTGTCTGTTGGTCACTCTTATCTTAAAGTAGGCTGTTCAGTTTTTCTTTTAAGAATGGTTTTGAGTCTGTAAAGTTTCTGAGCTGTTGTTTGTCTGTGAAACCATGTATTGTTCCTTCAAACCTGAAAGTGAGTTTTGCTGGGTGCAGTATTCTAGGCGAAGCATTTATTTCATTGAGTTTTGTCACTATGTCCCACCACTGACTTCTGGCCTTTAGTGTTTCCAGTGACAGGCCTGCAGTAAATCTCAAGGATGTTCCCTTGAATGTAATTTTTCTTTTCGATCTTGCTGCTTTCAGAATTCTGTCTCTGTGGGATTTGTCATTGTGACTAGTGTTTTTTCTGCATTCTCTTTTAGTTGGTACTCTTCGGGCATGCAGGATTTGATCGCATATATTCATTAGCTCTGGTAGTTTCTCTTTAATGATATTCTTGACCGTTGATTCTTCCTGGAGATTTTCTTCCTGGGTCTCTGGGACTCCAATGATTCTTAAGTTGTGTTTGTTGAGCTTATCATAGACTTCTATTTTCATCTGTTCCCATTCTTTGAGTAATTTCTCCATTGTTTGATTATTTGCTTTGAGGCTTTTTTCCACTTTCTTCTGCTGTATGAAATTGTATTTCATCTCATCTTCCATTGTACTAATTCTATCCTCAGCTGCTGTTAACCCGTGGGAAAGCTCAACCATGTTTTTCTTCAATTCATCTACTGAGTTTTTCAGACCTGTTATTTGACCTGAAATTTCAGTTTGGAGTTTTCTGTTTTCTATCTTCATATTGTTTCTTCTATATTTGTTTGAGTTTTTTGAACATCTTCCATATTGTGACTCTAAACTCCTTACCTGAGAGACTGACTTGTTGGTTGGTCATGTTCAAGTCATCAGAGTTGCCATCTTCATTCTCTATGTCTGGCGCTGGCCTGTGTTGTTTTCCCATTGTCACACTTGTATTGTGGGTTTTTTTTTTATGTGTTGTGGTTGTATTCATTGGCTATATGATGTGCAAGTCGCAAAACGGAGCAGCTGTACTCCTCTGGTTCCTTCCTTTCTGGGCTTGTCGACTCACCTCCACAGAAGGCTCATGGAAGGCCGGCCTTTGGCAGATGAGCCACACACAGGATGAAATCAGGCCAAAAATGCAGCACAGCACAGAAGAGAGGCCGAGTTTTCTTGTTTTTAATTTCATGTCCTATTGTTTTATATTTGTGGGAATTTTTCGATTTATTCCATGGATTTTTGAGTTCTTTGAACACCCTCCAATTTCCTTTCTAAAGTCTTTCTCAGAGAGACTATGTAGTTTGCTGGAAATTGTTAGGTCTTCAGATTCATGAATAAAGTGAATAAAGTGAATTTCTGAGCATGTTGGTATTCTGTAATGTTTTAGCATAGTGTCCTTTGCAGTGTGGTTGTTATATGCATTTATGTGTTGTGCTGATGTATATGGATTAGGGTATAAGTGCAAGCACAGAGTTGTGACTGCACGACTCTTCTTTTGTGTCTCTGGGAAGGATAACTGTGTTCACTCAATGGAGGAGGGGTTCGCCTCTCTGCTTAATATTTGACACTTCTTTTGGTACTGGTGGAGTGTCTCACCTTATTTTTCTCCTTCATCTCTCAAATCGTTGATGAGAGCCCCTAGAAGGATTCTGCCCATTTTCAGCGTATTAGACTCTTACCCCAGTTTATTACTTTTCTCTTTTTCAAACAAAACCATGCATCTTGAACTAGCTAGTCCTGCCTCCAATTAGAGGGGGAAATAAGGGAGACATCAAGACCAAACAGGTGCAAGACTACTAAGTAGTAGGTCAGATACAGAGAGGAACACATATTCTAGCCGCCCTGGGGGTGAGGGAAGAGGAAATGGGAGGGAGGACAAAAATGGAAGTGTAGGGAGAACAATTTGGTGATGGGAATCCCCCTTGATTTTATGTAAATATGTGCCTAAAATAATATTGTCAACAATATGTAAGTCAATATGATCAAAATAAAAATTATATTAAAAAAATTTGTCCTTTGGGGAATGAGGCAATCATTGTTTGTATCTCAGGGATTTTGCCAGCCTTGGCCCAAGCTCAGATTCTTGCTGCTTTTGTTTCCCTGGGCAGGAGAAGCCTGTGTTCCCTCACTGGAGGATAGACATTGCCTTTTTGTTTCAATTAGTCCTTTGGGGATGAGGGCACTAACCCCTCTGTTTCTCAGGGCTTCTTTTAACCTCAGCTTGATCTGTAGTTCCTGTTTTCTTTGTGGTGTGTGTGTGTGTGTGTGTGTGTGTGTGTGTGTGTGTGTGTGTGTGTGTGTGTGCAGATTGTGTGTGTGTGTGTGTGGATTAAATTTGTCCTTTGTGGAGGGGACATATACCCTCTTTTTCTCAGGGCTTTTGCCAGCTTTGGCCAGAGCTGGTGTTCTTGCTGCTTTTGTGTGTTTAGGCAGGAGAAAGAATTTAGAAGTTTAAAACTGTATTCACTTCTTTTATTTCCCCCAATACAGTGGCATGGGATTGATAATAATAACTCTTAAGATACTTTGTAGTTTTTGCCTGTCTAGAGTACAGATAGGGATGGGCTGGGAAGGAGGGAGATTTGAAACTTGGTGATGGGAATGTTACGCTGGTAAATGGGGGATATTTTTTACATGATTGAAATCTAACTACAATCATATTTATAATCAAGATATTTAAATAAAAATTAAAAAAGACTTTGTATTTTTAATTATCTGTTGTTATTTTTCCTTTAGAAATGATTCAATTGATTTGGGATTTTTATATTATTTTTCTCTTTTGATTCTAGCTAAGGATTTGTTTGTTTTATTTATTATTTTTACAAAAGTAGCTTCTGGTTTCATTGACCCTTTGTATTGATGTACTGCTTTATGCATCATTTATATTTGCTTAAATTTTAACTATTTTTGCCTTCTACTCAATTTCAAATTTTTTAGTTCCTTGTTTAGTTTCTCAAATTGTATGGTTAAGTAGTTGTTTTGAGATTTTTATTCTTTCCTGAGGTAAGCCTATATTTCTATAAACTTCCCCTTTCATATGGTTTTTGCTATGTCCTATATGATCTGACATTTTGTTTTATCTTTATCAATCATTTTAAAGAAATATCTTTTTCTTTGATGTCCCTTTTTTATCAAGTTGCTAGTTTTAGGATATTTATCAGTTACAGAATTTCAGATTTTAATTGCTTTTATATATGAAGTTAATTGCTTTAAAGTTAATGTCTATCTCCTTAACATTGTGGTCTAAGGAAAAACATGGCATTATTTTTGTGATTATTTTGTGAACAATTGAGTCTTTCCCCAACATATTGTCTATGGTGGGAAATATAAAACATAGTTTTATATATACTCACAGGCCAAAAATATAACAACACAGGTAAAGTGCCTGCATCCTGCTCAGGTTAAATCTTCAGCACTACATATGGTACCCTGATCACCACCAGAAATAATTCTTGAGTGTAGACCAGGAGTAATTTATGAACATTGAAATGTATAAAAGGGAAAGAAGAGGGAAGAGATAGTGGAGAGGGGGAAGAAGAGAAGACAATAAAAATGGGAAAAGGAGATATAGAAGGATAATAATAATAATAATGATAACAGAAAACAAAGAAAGAGTGAGATAACAAGAATAAAATAAAGATAACGAGGAGAAATAAGAAGAAAAAGAAGGGTGGCAGAGTGATTATTCAAGGGATAAGGCGTCTGCCTTGCCCACGTTATCCTAGGATGGACCATGGTTTGATTCCCCAGCGTCTCATATGGTCCCCCAAGCCAGGACCGATTTTGAGCACTTAGTCAGGAATAACCCCTGGGCATCACCAATTGTGGCCCAGAAACAAAAAATAAAAAAGGAAGAAGAAGAAGAAGAAGAAAAAGAAGAAAAAGAAGAGGAAGAGAAGAAAAAAGAAAAGTAAAATAAGAATATTAAAATAAAATACAATTTGAGTTAAATAAAATAAAGAAGAAAATAAGATAAAGAAGAAAGGAAGTACGTAAGAAGAAAAGAAAGAGAAGAAAAAAGAAAGAGGCAAAGAAAAGAAGGAAAGTAAAGAAGACAAAAGGAGAAAAGTAAGATTTCTATTGGACAAAAAGAAAAGACCATGAGGAGGAGGTGGAGAGTAGGAGGCAAAGTAGAAAGTTGAAGAAGAAAGGAGAGAAATAATGGGAGGAGGAGGAGGGAAGATAAGGGAAAGGAAAAGAAGTATGAGGAGTCAGGTGGAGACAAAGGGGAAGGAGAAAGAGGAAGGGAAAGGTGTAAGGAGAAGGAAAAGAAAGGAAGAGAATGAGAAGGGGAGGATGAGAATTTGGGAAATGAAAAGGAGGAAAGGAAAAAGAAAGATAAAGAGGAAAAGAGAAAGAAGAGAAGAGGAAGTGGGAGGTGTGTTCAGTATTTTAAGTGCCCTGTACATATCAGTAAGTGCTGCAACTTGCATTCCTCTATTAGGAATCTTGTGTCTTGATCTTTCCAGTGATGGAAGTAGGGTGTTGAATTATCCCAATCTTGTTGTTTTGGGAATATCTGTTTAGAGCTGTTAGTTACTTTATAATATATACTGCTTCTTCATTGTTATTTATAATTATTTATTAGTTATTTATTATTGAGCTTTAGACATAAATTTTAACACCAATTCCACCACTAATTTCAACTTTCATCACTATTGCTCCCATCTACACCACTAATTCCCTGATCCCCTGACAGCTCCCTTGGCAAGCACATTACAAAGTTCAGGGATTGCAGTTTAAATTTTACGTTCTAATTTTGTTAAATATATGTGTTGAGTGTATGGTTATACTACACTCCCACATTACCAATATAACCAAATCTCTTCTAAGCACTGTTTCTACATTATTTTCTTTTCTCATCTTTGCCCCACTTTGATTTCTTTATTGACATTGTCCTCCTCTCTAAGCTTTGAGGTCTAGAGCTTTACAAAATTATATTAAATTTGCTACATTATATTAATTAATGTACTTCATTAATTAACAGTGTATTAATTACATCATCAATGGAATATTATATTATATGTAAATTATAAATTACATAAACATTAATAATTAATTATACCATTAATAATACATTAAATAACATATTATATATATATATATATATATATGGTTTTGGGGCTACAACTGTAGCTGATCAGGATTTACTCTTAGCTCTGTGTTCAGAAATAACTTCTGGTAGCCTTGGAGAACCATATGGGATGACAGGAATCAAACCCAGGTCCAACCTGGGTCAGTCGAGTGCAAGGCAAACACCCTACCCATTGTACTATTGCTCTAGTCTCAAATATAATATATTACATTAGAATTATAGCATATTATAATATATTATATTATACAATATTATATTACTACATTATACTTCCTCATATAGTTTATTCTATATAACACAAATAAGTATGACCATCCTGTGTTTTCTTTCTTCTAGCTTACTTCACTCAACCTCATGCCTTCTGGTTCCAATCAGGTTGCAGTAAAATTCATGATTTCATGATTTCATTATTCCTTGCAAGTGCATAGTATTTTATTTTTATTAAAAATCTTTATAATCCATTCATCTGCTCTTTGATACATAGGTTGATTCCATATTTTAGCAATTATACTAAGTTTAACAAAGAATAAAGTGTACATCAGTCTTTTTTTTGGGGGGGGTCTCACCTGGCTGTGCTCAGGGGTTATTCCTGGCTCTGCACTCAGAAATAGCTCCTGGCAGACATGGGGGACCATATGGGATGCTAGGACGTGAAACACCATCCGTCTTGAGTAGACCTCGTGCAAGGCAAACGCTGTGCTACCTCTCTGTCCCCGCATAAGTCTTTTTTAATGAATATTTTACATTCTGTGGGTAGAAGCCCAAGATGTAATTGTTGGCAGCTCAATTCTAATTTTACTGAAAACTCTCCACACTATTTTTACACAGATTGAATCAGATAGAATTCACATGAGTAATGGATGAAAATACATTTTTCATCGTAATAGTAGAAATATGTGGAATAGTAGGAATAGTACTTCAGGGGTAGGGTCTCTGTGTATTAAGCCAAGGTTATTCCCTTCCATGCCCTTCATATTTTGGTGGGCCTATGCAAACAACAATTGCCACTTTAACACCATTTTTACTGTGCTCCTTTGACTCTAATCCTTAAAAAAAACCCACTTAAAATTTGAGGTTAACTTAAACTAATATGTATGTACATGGAAATGTAAAAAAGTACTATGCCTCTAATGTTTAAGGAGTTATGTAAATTTTGTGGCTTTAGATTGGCTTGCGTGCTGTTAAGAAATACTATAATGTGTTACAATCTGGGGACTTGAGGGACAAAGTAATTGTACATGGATTCTGTTTTATATAAATAAACATTATATTTATATTTATATATATTTATTTATATATATTTATATATTTATAATTTATATATTTAATTTATAATATAAACATTATATTTATATATATATTTATTTATACATATTTATATATTTATAATTTATATATTTATATATTTATTATATTTATATAAATAAACATTAAGATAACTTAATGTTCTTTGGCTGAAAGTTCAAAGTTAAGATATCAGCAAGGGGACTTCTTCTGAGAATTATGTTATGGGTGATTGTCCCTTCCACTGTAACTTTATCTTGTCCTCTTTCTTTGCATCTTTGTTCTCATAATTAAAAATAAAAAAATTAAAAAATAAAATAAATAAAAAAGTAGTAATAAGTGCCAGAAATATAACATCACACCAGTGTTGTTTTGATTTTGGTGTCTTTAATGATAAGTAATGATGAGCACTTTTCATGTACCTATTAGCAATGAGCTTATCTTCCTCTAAGAAGTGTTTATTCAAGGGAGGAAGCACAAAACCTTGCCACACCAGAACTCCTTCCTTTGTTTGTATTTACTTATTTATTTATCTTTTTCTCTTTTCTCTTTTTTTCTTTTTCACTCTTGTGGTTATTTAGTGATTTTTTTTTGTTGCTGGGTGCTTTTATTTTACTTTTTATTTATTTTATTTTTATATTATAATTTATTTTATTTATTTTTTATTTTACTTTTTTTTACTGTTGTTTATTGTTTTTTTGTTATGTTTTTCTTTTTTTTCTTTTTCTTTCTTTTTTCCTTTTTTGTTTTTGTCTTCTCCCAGCAGAACCACACAACTTGAATCATCTTGTTCTGCCTCATGATTTGAAGGGAAAATAAAAATGAATGGGAGGTACCAAGACCAAACAGGTAAGCTAGGCACGGAGGGGACCACATATTCTAGCAGCCCCAGGGGTGAGGGAGGAGGATATGGGAGGTAGGACGGGAATGGAGGTGTAGGGAGGACAATTCGGTGATGGGAATCCCCCTGATTTCATGTAAATGTGTACCTAAAATATTATTGTCAACAATATGTAAGTCACTATGATCAAAATAAAAATTATATTAAAAAAAAAGAAATAGTCAAGAGGGAGAGTGATGTTTCAGAGACACTGCTTTGGTCTGTGATTTGGCCAAGCAAAGAGCGCATGGAGCCATGTCATCCCCTTGTTGCCTGCTGAAGCTTCCGACTCCCCAGAGGAGTTTGCTTCCTAATTGCTGGAAGCCAGAAATTCACCAGTCCCCTCCCCGACTCCTGCAGGAACGGGGAAGCCTGGGGACTCCTTTAAAATGCTCCTTGCCGGAACCCACTTGATGGGACCCTGAGCAGGCGGCTAGGGGTAACCCTGGGGACTGGGAGGAAGGAGAGAGAAGGCTATGAGGGGCAGCTGAGACTGCATCTTCCCCTAAGCTTGGACAGAAAGCCTACAACATGGAGCCATGTTGTCCCCATGTTGCCTGCTGAAGCTTCAGACTCCCCCAAAAACATTACTGTGAAAGATATGCAATCCACCTTGGTCAAAATAAAAACCATTAGTACAAAGAAAAAACAAAAACAAAAACAAAATGAATGATACCAGGACCAAACAGCCATATGAACATTGAGTGGAAATAAAAAATAATCAGACTTAAACACAAAACCCAAAGTCAACAACAACAGAATTGATACCCTATCTACAACAAGCTATACACAGAGGGAAACAGTTACACTAGCACTCCGGGGGGCTAAGGAGGGAGATATCGGACTTATGCTGGGAAAAGGAATGGAGGGAAGACAACACTAATGGTGGAAAGGGTCCTGTTAAATAGTCACTATGCACCTTAAATATTAATGTGAAAGATTTGTTCTTCACTTTTGATCACAATAAAATTATTTAAAAAGGTGTTTATTCATTTCCTCTCTCTATTTTGTAAGAGTTCTTGAATTTGTTTATCTTTGTGGGTACTATTTTTTAAAGGATATATGCTTTATTTAACATTTATTTTAAATTAGCCTACTTTCCATCCAGGTTCACTAGTTTTCTTAACTCTGGTGAATTTCATACATTTTCAATCTACTCTAAAAATTTAGATGACATTTTCTTTTTAAATATCACAGATAATTTCTATATTACACATTACATACTATGTCTTTTTCAGAAGTATCTAATTTTTCTGTATGAGAAACTAATTTGCAGTTTGGATTAGGGGCAACTTTTCCTAGGACTGACATTTTATCAGGGAGAAGCCAATATAGTGGGCAGAAGGAAGTTGAAATCAGGGTGCTATGTAACAGGCAGCCTCCCTGCCCAATTGGCCAAAGATTGTGATTCCACCAGAAAAGGCATGAGCAGTCATCTCCACAAGGACATTTTTTTCAGCTCCTTCTTTTAGCAGCTCCCTTCTCTTGCCACTTGTGCTTAACTAGGGTTGAGCTCTTCCATCACTGCCCTCCTTCTACTAAAAAGTTTCTGGTTATTTTCCTTAAGTGTTGCTTGGGTCTTTGTGAATTTTCAATTTGTTCAACATATTGGATCATATTTTCCACTGGAAATTTAGTAATATAGGTTGCCATTGCTCTGAGATGAAGTTTTCATTTTCTATTTGTATATACATACATATATACATATGCTTGTCTGCGGCTCACATTTCTGAGGAAATCACAGGTTCCAAAAAAATATTTACCCATGTGTTCTCTCTTAGACAAACCACAATGCTTCCTCCTCTTGGCAAACTTCTTATATTTCAAATAGTGATGGATTTAATAATCATTGGATTGAACAAGATACACTTATTATTTGTATTTAGAGTATATTCTTTTACTTTAAAATTAAATCATTTTCAACTGGTTAAAACCATTTTTAGACAAGGGTGTAGAAATTTATTTTCAACATCTCTGTTTGCCCTTCTATTCTGAAGTAAATTAGGTTTTGTAAATAAAATTTTAGATATTATTGAGAAATCAGTACATAAAAGTTACTTCATTACTTAGCACCAAACTTTTTAATCTCTCATTTTGTTTCTATTAAATACCTGGGATCTGCTTCTGCTTAATTCTCTTTTATAGCATGGTTGATTCTGTTTCATGGTACAGGTATAGTCTTTATTTTTTTAATTTTTTATTCTTTTTTATTAAAAATACATAAACAGTGCTTTATAACGCTGTTCATAAAAGCTTTTTTTCTTTTTACAAAGTTGTTCATAACTGAGTTTCAGTCTTAGAGTGTACAACACCTTTCACGGGTGCACATCTCCAGCCACCAATGTGTCCAGTTTCCATCATGCCTTCTCCTCTGCCCTCTTTCCTGCCTTCTTTTGTGGTACACATTTTTCTTTTCTTTCTCTTTCTTTTTCTTCCTTTTCAACACTGTGGTTTGCAATATTGTTACTCATGGAGAATCATATATACATGTATATATATACATACATACATAACTTTATCTCCTTTCAACATCTATTTCTATCCAGAGTGATCATTTACAACTATCATTGTTCATCTTAGTCCTCATCTCTATTGTCTCTGGATATTAAAACCATACTATCTTTTTTTATTCCACAATTGAGTGCAGTCATTCTAGGTCTCTTCCATTGACTTATTCCACTCAGCATAATACTGTCAATATCCACATATAAACAAATTTCATGTCTTCATTTTCCTAACAATTCAATTGTGTAGAAGTATCATAGTTTCTTTATCCATTCCTTTGTTCTTTGTTGAAAATACAATATATATTCCAGATGTCAAACCTTTATCTGAAGTACTGAATGAAAATATTTTGTCTTTCAGTTAGCTTTTAGGTTTAGCCTGTGTTAATTTTGCCACGCGGAAACTCTTTAATTTAATGCAGTGCATTTAAAAAATTGTTGCTTTTTCTAGTGATATCATATTTGCATTCATTCAAAAGAACATATATGCAAATCACTATTAATTCAGTTAATTAGCAAGGATGTGTATTCAACTCAGATGAATAGATAATAAATGCTTGACTAAATAATTACAAGGGCAGACAAAATCATGCAATTCATAGTAACTTTGATGGAATTGGAAAATACCACATTAAGTGAAGTCAGATAAAAAGAAATAAGTACTACCCCAAGTATTTATCTGTTATCTGTTACATCTCGCAAAGTGTCAAAGGGGGATTCCTATGTTATCTCTGACTATAGATAAGAAAAATGAGAAGAGAGAAGAGAAGAAATTAAGGGTAGAATTAAGAAGAGGAGCAAGTAGTTCAGGAACAAGAATCAGTGGTCTAGGGCATAGTGGGGTATAGAAGTGTGCTATATTATATCTAAACCACAGACCAACAATATTGTAAGAATGTGATCCCACATAACAATAACTGAACACAAAAATGTGCCTATTAACAAGACAGATGAAGCTTATGGGAGAAAACCTGATGGCATTGGTGGAGGGAAGTACATACTGGTGGGGCACTGGAATATTGTATTACAATTCTATTATGAACAACTTTATGATTCATAATATAGTAGGAATAGAAAATTTGAAAAGTATTAAAATTAAAATATGAAGGAAAATTAATGAAAGAATAAAGGAAAAGTGAAAGAAAAGGAGGAAGGAAGAGGGAAAGTGAGAGGAAAGGACTAGGGAAGGAAGAAAAAGTGGAATAAATATTTAACAACATATATATTATTTACTGAGGTATGTGTTTTGTAAATTTTGGACCTAAAATAATTAAACATCTATAAAGCAGGTGATTCTCATAGGACCTCAAAATCAAGATACATTCAAAACTAAATTCAAATGGCAAGAAATAAAAGCATGGGTTAATGGGACTGCATCAAATAAAACTATTTTAGAGAGAAAAATAAGCCAATACAAAACAAAAAGATTATCTAGCAAATGAGATAAGATATTTGCATGTCATACATTGTATAAGAGATTCATATCCAAACTATAAAATGAACTGACACAGTTCAATGACAAAAACAACCTAATCAACAATGAACACAAAATTTTTTTTTTTTTTTTGGTTTTTGGGCCACACCCGCTTGACGCTCAGGGGTTACTCCTGGCTATGTGCTCAGAAATCGCCCCTGGCTTGGGGGGACCATATGGGACGCCGGGGGATCGAACCGCGGTCCTTCCTTGGCTAGCGCTTGCAAGGCAGACACCTTACCTCCAGCGCCACCTACCCGGCCCCGAACACAAAATTTAAGATGGTCCAAGGACACAGAAAATATTTATCTAAAATTTTAGAAAATGCCAATAAAAATCAATATAAAATATTGCCCCATAGCAGTGAGAATGGACTATAAAAATTTGGACAATAAGTGTTGGTAAGTATATGAATACATTGATAATATTGTTAGGGTGATAAATTGAAGATATAAATCAGCATTGATTACAGTATAGACTTACCTTGAAAATTAAAACGCAAATTATTTTAACATTATCCAGTAATATTATCCTCAAATATATATTTAAAATACATATAACTTCAACTTTGAGGGACAATAGACAATAGACATATTACACTGGACAACTCACTTGTCTTTGATGCAAGCAATCAGACTTTGACCCATAGCATGACAGCATGACCTATTGTCCTCAGAGCACAGCCAGGACTAATTTTTAAATACAGAGTCAGGAGAAAGTCTTGAGAATGTTCTATCTTTTCCCCAACCTAGAAATCCACAAATTTGAATGATTTTTGCAACTTTATATTCATAGCAGCATTATTTACAGCATCCAAAATTTAGCCAACTTAAATGTCATTTGAAAAACAAATGAATAAAATAGTGGTGTTACATATGCCTAATAAACTATTCATTTGCCATTTCAAAGATGAAAATGTACCTTTAGCAATTAAAAGAATAGGTTTTAAGGTGGCCACCTCAAATAATATTTAAGACTTATTTAATATAATAATATATATTATTATATGTTATATATAAATATATAAATTCATATATCTATGTATAATTTATATATTTATACAATGTTTATATATAACATATAAATTTATATATTTATATATAATTTATCAATTATATAAATATAAATATATATTATATAATTATAATATAGTATATCATATATTATAATATATAATATATAATATATATAATATATTATATCACATATAATATATAAAATGGATAATAATGTAAGAATTATCAAGAAACTGGTGCACTATTTCCAGATGATTCACTCAAATTTTGCAGTTCACTAAAGACAAAACTAAGACTCAATGAAAACTATGATGGTTTTCAGAAAGAAAAGTGGGGTAGAAGGAATCATTAAAATTTCTTTTTGGAGGGGTCAGAGCGATAGCACAGCGGTAGGGTATTTGCCTTGCATGTGGCTAACCCAGGACAGACTGCGATTTGATCCCCCGGGTTCCCATATGGTCCCCAACCTGGAGCGATTTCTAAGCACATAGCCAGGAGTAACCCCTGAGCATCACTAGGTGTGGCTCAAAAATTCCCCCAAAATTCTGTTTGGTGATGAAATTGCAGTTTTGTAGCAAATATTAAATACACTAAAATGTATGTTTACTAGAAATAATAAGAACATGATGCTACAAAAATCAATGGCCTTTCTATATACCAATAGTAATAAGGATGAAATGGACATTAAGAAAACAACCCCATTCACAATAGTGCCACACAAACTCAAATATCTTGGAATCAACTTGACTAAATATGTGAAGGACCTATACAAAGAAAACTATAAAACTCTGCTCCAAGAAATAAGAGAGGACACACGGAAATGGAAACGCATACCCTGCTCATGGATTGGCAGGATTAACATCATCAAAATGTCAATACTCCCCAAGGCATTATACAGATTTAATGCCATCCCTCTAAAGATACCCATGACATTCTTCAAAGAAGTGGATCAGACACTTTTGAAATTCATTTGGAACAATAAACACCCTCGAATAGCTAAAGCAATCATTGGGAAAAAGAATATGGGAGGAATTACTTTTCCCAACTTTAAACTGTACTACAAAGCAACAGTTATCAAAACAGCATGGTATTGGAATAAGGATAGGTCCTCAGATCAGTGGAATAGGCTTGAATACTCAGAAAATGTTCCCCAGAGATACAACCATCTAATTTTTGATAAAGGAGCAGGAAATCCTAAATGGAGCAGGGTAAGCCTCTTCAACAAGTGGTGTTGGCACAATTGGATAGCCACTTGCAAAAAATTAAACTTAGACCCCCAGCTAACATCATGTACAAAGGTAAAATCCAAATGGATTAAAGACCTCGATATCAGCCCCAAAACCATAAGATATATAGAACAGCACATAGGCAAAACACTCCAGGACATTACAGGCATCTTCAAGGAGGAAACTGCACTCTCCAAGCAAGTGAAAGCAGAGATTAACAGATGGGAATATATTAAGCTGAGAAGCTTCTGCACCTCAAAGGAAATAGTGCCCAGGATACAAGAGCCACCCACTGAATGGGAGAAACTATTCACCCAATACCCATCAGATAAGGGGCTAATCTCCAAAATATACAAGGCACTGACAGAACTCTACAAGAAAAAAACATCTAACCCCATCAAAAAATGGGGAGAAGAAATGAACAGACACTTTGACAAAGAAGAAATACACATGGCCAAAAGACACATGAAAAAATGTTCCACATCACTAATCATCAGGGAGATGCAAATCAAAACAACGATGAGATACCACCTCACACCCCAGAGAATGGCACACATCACAAAGAATGAGAATAAACAGTGTTGGCGGGGATGTGGAGAGAAAGGAACTCTTATCCACTGCTGGTGGGAATGCTGTCTAGTTCAACCTTTATGGAAAGCGATATGGAGATTCCTCCAAAAACTGGAAATCGAGCTCCCATACGATCCAGCTATACCACTCCTAGGAATATACCCTAGGAACACAAAAATACAATACAAAAACCCCTTCCTTACACCTATATTCATTGCAGCTCTATTTACCATAGCAAGACTCTGGAAACAACCAAGATGCCCTTCAACAGACGAATGGCTAAAGAAACTGTGGTACATATACACAATGGAATATTATGCAGCTGTCAGGAGAGATGAAGTCATGAAATTTTCCTATACATGGATGTACATGGACTCTATTATGCTGAGTGAAATAAGTCAGAGAGAGAGAGAAAAACGCAGAATGGTCTCACTCATCTATGGGTTTTAAGAAAAATGAAAGACACCCTTGTAATAATAATTTTCAGACACAAAAGAGAAAAGAGTTGGAAGTTCCAGCTCACCTCAGGAAGCTCACCACAAAGAGTGATGAGTTTAGTTAGAGAAATAACTACATTTTGAACTGTCCTAATATTGAGAATGTACGAGGGAAATGTAGAGCCTGTTTAGGGTACAGGCAGGGGTTGGGTGGGGAGGAGGGAGATTTGGGACTTGGGTGATGGGAATGTTGCACTGGTGATGGGTGGTGTTCCTTTTATGACTGAAACCCAAACACAATCATGTATGTAATCAAGGTGTTTAAATAAAAAAAATATGCAAAAAAAAAAAAGAACATGATGCTGCTCATAAAATTCTATAATGCCCCAAACCAGTGATGAGTTCATGAATAAAAAAAAAGCACTAGTAGAAGATCCATCTAAACCAAATATATTGGAACTCCTTAACAAAATTTGTATGTGTGTTATGAATACAAAAGTTAATACTTGCCAGTATGCATTCTGTTGCTGTCACTTCTAGGGGCAGCTATATAATTTTTTTTCAAACAAGAACGCTAATTTGTTGCACTGTCAGGAGAAATAGACAGGCTAATAGATCAGAATAAAAGATGTATTCAATTGATTTTCACAAAGGTGATAAAGCCATTCAACTAGAGGAAAATCTCTATTTTCAATCAATGGTTCTGAAATATGATAGTCATAAAATATTTTCCTTCCTTTTTAATTTTAGGCAATACCTGGAAGTGATTAGGGATTACTCCTGGTGGGACATGGGGGACCATAATGGGTGCTGGATAATGAACTAAAATCAGCTATATACCAGGCTAGCAGCTTACCTGTTACATACACTATCTCTTAGGTCCCAAACTAATTATTGTTAACTCCTAATATTTTACAATATAATAAAATCAAGGTCAGAGTGATAACACAGCAGATTGGGAATTTGACTTGCATGAGGCTGACCCGGGTTTGATCCTCTGTATCCAACATAGTCCTCTGAGCTTACCAGGAGTGATTTCTGAATGCAGAGTCAGGAATAATGTCTGAACACCACTTTGTGTTGCCCCAAACTAAAAGCAAACACAAAAACCAAAAAGTCTCAAAAAAGTGAAAATAATAAATGCTATTAGTTTTCTGAAAAGCAATTAGAGAAACTATATCCTTGGATTTGGTAATTAAATTTTAAAACAGAAAAAACATGAATCATCACAATTATAGTCTAAAGTAAAAATTTGAATCTTTCCTTTACATAAGACATATCATGAGAAAAAGGAAACTATTCACAAAATATTAATTAAATGTGCATGTACATACCAATTCAGGAGGATCTACATTTCCTTAAGGAATATCACAACATATTACTATATATAAGCAATGCAATTATTTTGTATTGGTATATTTTAAAGTCAAAGATAATATTTGTTCTTTGATATGAGAGAAAGATTTAATTCTCGTGGCACTTTTGAATTAATTATAAATATTATGTTCATGTCATTTTTATTATATTAAAATATGAGAAAGAGGCTTTATTTCCCTAAGGTGTTGAGTGATTACATACAGGTAATGTGCGTCTGTACAGAAAGAAAAGAGAACTCAAAAAGTTTATGTATGACAAGAAAAAAATGATAGACGTGTTAGATATAAAAGGATGAAAGCTATAATATAAAGGGATAACATTAAAATCACAAAAGATATCCAGAACCATTAGGATTAGAGTCAGTTTCTGAGGAACTGAGAAAAGAAATTGTAATCCCAACAGTCAAATTTGGAGATGATTACTCTTGTAGAAAATTCTGTAAGAATTTCTATCTTGAAAAGGCAATAAATTAAAAAAGTACAAATAATCAGGGTCAAAGAAGCAAAAGCTTAGATCTTGTTTTTAAATATATTCTCTACTTTCTTTTGACCTTTCCCAAACAGTCCATTAACATATAATCACACAGAGACTCTTAATTTTCTAGAAAATAATTTTTAACTCACCTGAATTGTCAAATGGAAACAATGTATCACGGATCTGTTATGCCAAAATGTATGATCTGGATAATTTAATCAGATCATGTGTTTGTCTTCTGTTTGTACTGAAACTAACTAAATGAGAAAAGCAAAGTAGCAGGGAGCTGCACCTTCTCTTCATTCTTGTGATGGCAATAAAGATTATCTCAGTGTTTTATTTATGGCTGTAACTTTATGATCATAAAATGAAACTGAATTATAATATATATTACTTTTCTTTAAATTAGCTCTAACTCATAGATACTTAAAATCATTAAAAGCTTTTATTCTTTAAGATAGTCCCTTGCATTGAAGTGTTAGCTCTTACAAAATTTAAATGGTAGCTCTAAGGAAAACCTCAGAAATAATATACTCGGTATTGTTGTATTCACTTGCAAATCAATGCAATCTCTTAGAACATAAATTAATTTCTTGGATAATTGTCTAAATTTACTATATTTCTCATATTTGAATTTTGTTTGATACCCTATTTCTCTTGACTTTCATTTCTCAACGCTGGTTTCTGCACTAGCCTTGAAAATGACCATTTATTTTACTTCTAAGAGTGAACTCTTAAATCTCTCTTATAAGATGATAAATTTGAATGACTGAGTGCAATAAATTTACAATCTTACCTGTGTTTCCCATCCATAAAAGGTCAAATACAGAATATTTTGTTAATGCAAAATTAAAAACTACTATGTGGAGACTGCTGTTCAGATTATTGAACAACATTATAAACAGATTTATGTGTACACAGAGAAAGCAAATGGTTTCAGAACAAATCATATAGAAAATTGGACCTTTTCATTAATTCATAGATGTTTATATGTATATTTTATAACACCATTGTTACCATATTTTATTAAATTTGTATGAGTAATCTATACATCTCCATTTTTTGAAGTGTTCTCTTTTCACACCTCTGTTTTCCATAAAATTTTTTCTCTGTCATTCCTTCTTTTATCCTTTCTTGATGTATTTTTTTCCTTTTCAATACAGTACTTGAAAAATATGAAGTCATGCAATATTTTAAAGTTCAGAAATATTTCATTAATAAATCAACATTACATAATGAATTAGCCAGAATTTATGGGCTGTAAATTGGTTGACTTTTGCTATTTGGCCATAAGGTTGGGAGCAAGAGGTATTATTCTTATTTAGAGAAGAAAAATTGTAACAATGTTTATATGTTTCAGTGTTAAAAATGAGAGAACATTCAAGTATTAAAACACATAAATATTAATATATTAAGAGAAAAATCATAATAGATATTGCCCAAAAGTTCAACTAGAGGAAGGCAGATTGGAAAAGAACCCAAAAAATGAATGAACATGTCACTGGGTAGAAAGTAGATTGAAAACCAGTAGGTGTGATGATGAACAATAAAATCTCATCACCAGTTGTTCCCCTAAGACATACTTCATCTTATCTTCAAAACCAAACCAAGAAAGAAAAATTAAGGAAGTTGCTCTAGTCCTGTACCATAGTGCAATTTGACATTTATAGTTTCTTTGAGTCAGTTACAGGTTTCAGAAAAGATCTTGGTTTAGGATATGATGATAGTAAGAGTTTCCCAAAGATCATAAACAAACAAACAAACAAACAAACAAACAAACCAAAAAACCCAGAAATGTCCCTAAAGGGATAAGGCAGACTTTGTTGTATTCTCTTTATTTTATTTTAGTTTTGCTTTGGGACTACATTCAAAAGTGCTCAGGGTTTATTCTTGACTCTGCATTTATGTGTGACACCAGGAGATGCTCAGAGCCCATACGAGGTACCTGCCATTAAACCAGCATGAACTGTATACAAGGCAAGTGGTTTTTCTGGCTGTACTGTCTCTCTAGACTTATGCTGTCTTCTCTTTTCTGATTCATATTCCTCTTTATTTTACTTAGCTCTAAAGCCACCATTACTCTGTTATGCCTACCTAAGAAGGAAAGAGACAGAAGGAAGGAGATAGTAGCTGGGACCAAGGCTTGGAAACTCTTTAACCACACAACTCTGGGGTGGTGTCTAGGTTTCAGTCATCTTCTTCAACCCCATGACTTGGGTCCTAGAAAGTTCTGTACCAGAGGGCTCCTACTTCCACTTTAACCATAACATTGACCCTCTCTGTCACCACTCTTGTCAAGTGGCTCTTGCAGTCATGTATTCAGGGCATCATTTGCCTACTTTAACTGAGACCAAAAGCAGTCCTTAGACTTCAAAGGTTATTTTATGTTCTTAAATTTTGATTAATAATTTTTCTTAATTTTGCTATCATTTTAAAACTATGTGTGAAAACTGGTATTTCCCTTTTTGTTCTTACTTTTGGGCTAAAACTGGCTATGTTCAGGGAAAACTCAGATTCTAAGCTCAGGTATCATTCCTGGCAGACTCAGTAGAACATATGGGGCACTGCAAGGCAAGAAACTTAACTGCTACACTATCTATTTGTAAATACTTGATAAAAAGGTAGATTAATAACTGTAAGAACTATTAAATAGGTCATCAACCAAGTACTTTTTTGGATATAGATGTTGTCTTACAAGTTATCTTGTTATTTCAGAAATTTCTACCTTGAAAAAATTTTTGCCACAATTTTACTTGAAAATTTTCTGCCACAGAATTACTTAAAAGTCAAATTTAGTAAGGAATCCCTTGAAGCAAGAAATAATATTTTTACCCTTGGTAAAAAACTATATTGAACTAATACATCTCTTGTTATGCCTATGTATCTTTATATATAGTTTTATCCTATTTATATAATATATATATATATATTTGGTTTTTGGGTCACACCTGGTGATGCTCAGGGGTTACTCCTGGCTATGTGCTCAGAAGTTGCTCCTGGCTTTGGGGACCATATGGGACGCTGGGGGATCGAATCGTGGTCCTTCCTACGCTAGCACTGGCAAGGCAGACACCTTACCTTTAGCGCCACTGCACCAGCCCCAAATAATTAATATATTTTATCCAACTTCAAGTTATATTAAATTATTATCTAAAGTGATTTTAAATAAAAAATCAGCTTAAAATGTATGGCTTTCTATGAAATATGCATATATACAAATTTATCATTAGGTATACTACAATTATATTGTATTTAAACTAGCCCATATTGTCTAAAAGATAAAATTAATATATATATTTCAAGTAGAAAGTCTGATAGGGAATCCTGGCAAATGAGCTTTTTGAGGTAAAATAATTTGCCTTGTCACAGGACCTAAATGGGGCCTAAATGAAAAATTAGATTTCTTTGGATATGTAAAAACTAAGAGATAGAGAAATGGGTGGATCACTTCAAAATTAAACTTCAAGACAAAGAGAAAGCTGCAAGAAGAACATGAGAGAACCACTAACAATGCTAGACTCTTCCCCATGACTATGCCATAGCAATATATATATATATATATATATATATATATATACATACATATATATATGTGGTATATATAAAGCCTAAGGAAATAAAATGCATATGGATTATATATATTTAGTAATTTCAACATTATGGTAATCATAAACATAAAAAGAATCATGGCTAATATTCTTACTATATAAGAGCATTGTCATACCACTACTAGGGATATACTCTAGGAACACACAAATACGATACAAAAATACCTTACCCACACCTATATTAATTGAAGCACTATTTACAATAGCCAGACTCTAGAAACAACCAAGATGCCTTTCAATAGATGAATGGCTAAAGAAATTGTGGTATAGATACACAATGGAATATTATGCGGCCTTCAAGAGAAATGAAGTCATGAAAATTTCCTATACATGGATGTACATGAAATCTATTATGATGAGTGAAATAAGTCAGAGGGAGAGAGATAGAATCAGAATAGTCTCACTTATCTATGGCTTTTAAGAAAAATAAAATACATTCTTGCAATAATTTTCAGAGACAAAAGAGAGGAGGACTGGAAGTTCCAGCTCACTACATGAAGTTCACCACAAAGAGTGATGAGAGCAGTTAGAGAAATAACTACACTGAAAAATATCCTAACAATGTAAATGAATGAGAGAAGTAGAAAGCCTGTCTAGAGTACAGGAGAGGGTGGAGGAGGGAGATTTGGGACATTGGTGATGGGAATGTTTCACTGGTGAAGGGGAGTGTTCTTTTCATAACTGAAACCCAACCACAATCATGTTTGTAATCAAGGTGTTTAAATAAAGATATTAATTAAAAAGAGCATTGTTTATAAAACTATATTAAATTTAAAAAAGATTTGATGTTTAATCAATTCTGAGTATTTTAAAAAATTGTATGTAACAATCAGCAAATGTCTTTCTCAATCATGGGAGAATTTGAAAGTCATGGCCATTTACATAATTCTTATTAAGCTTTTAATGAGTGCTGCAAAAAAGTCATTGACAAGTATATCAAAATATAGATTTGTCCTAGCCCCATGGATAAAAGTTATATAACATAAAATTATTATGTTCAAAACAGCAGGACATTGACATTTTCTAAATGATATTGAACTCATATTTCACTGCATAGTTACTACAAATTTTGTGCCAACATTTTTTTGTCCCCCAATTCAAAATAGAGTCCAGGAAAAGGGCCTGTGTTGAGGTGTATATGGGGTGCATTTACTGTACCTCCTCTTTCTATACAGTCAGTGTAAAGAACACAGCCTGTGGTAAGAATTGGGAGGCCTTATATTTTCTTTTCTTTTCTTTTGATTTTTAATATATATTATATATAAGATATAAAATCCTTCACCAGTGCAACATTCCCGTGACCAATATACCAAGTGTCCTTCCTCCCCACCCCACACAGGCCTGTACTCTAGACAAGTTTTCTATTTCCCTCATTCAGTCACATTTTGTTATGATACTTCTCAGTGTAATTATTTCTGTGACTGCACTAAACCATCCCTGTGGTGATTTTCATGTCAGGAGCTGGACCCTCCAGTCCTTCTCTATTTTGTCTCTGACAATCATCACACAAATGTTTTTCATTTTTTCCAAAACCATAGATGAGTGAAACCATTCTGTGTTTATATCTCTCCCTCTGACTTATTTCACTCAGCATAAAAAATTCCATATACATCATGTATAGGAAAATTTCGTGGCTTCATCTCTTCTGATGGCTGCATAATATTCCATTGTGTATATGTACCATAGTTTCTTTAACCATTCATCTATTGAGGGGCATCTAGGCTGTTTCCAGAGTCTGGCTATTGTAAATAATGCTGCTATGAATATAGGTGTGAGAAAGAGATTTTTGTATTGTATTTTTGTGTTCCTAGGATATATCCCTAGGAGTGGATTGTATGGGAGCTCAACTTCCAGCTTTTGGAAAAATCTCCATATCGCTTTCCACAAAGGTTGGACCAGACGGCATTCCCACCAGCAGTGAATAAGAGTTCCTTTCTCTCCACATCCCCACCAGCACTGCTTGTTCTCATTCTTTCTGATGTGTGCCAATCTCTGTGATGTGAGATGGTACCTCATAGTTGTTTTGATTTGCATCTCCCTGATGATTAGTGATGTGGAGCATTTTTTCATGTGCCTTTTAGGTATTTGTATTTCTTTTTTGACAAAGTGTCTGTTCATTTCTTCTCCCTATTTTTTGATGGAGTTAGATTTTTTTCTTGTAAAGTTCTGTCAGTGCCTTGTATATTTTGGATATTAACCCCTTATCTGATGGATATTGGGTGAATAGTTTCTCCCATTCAGTGGGTGGCTCTTGTATTCTGGGCACTATTTCCTTTGAGGTGCAAAAGCTTCTCATCTTAATATAGTCCCATCTATTTACTTCTGCTTTCATTTGTTTGGAGAGAATGGTTTTCTCTTTAAAGATACCTTTAGTCTCAAAGTCATGGAGTGTTTGACCTACATGTTGTTCTGTATACTTATAGGTTTCAGGTCTGATATCTAGGTCTTTAATTCATTAGATTTTACCTTTGTACATGATGTTAACTGGAGGTCTAAATTCACTCTTTTACAAGTGGCTAGCCAGTTGTGCCAACACCACATGTTGGCAAATAGAATTCAATGCCTTATCAACAAAAATGTTTGCAAATAGAATTTAATGTCTTATCAAGAAGATCATTCACTATGATCAAGTAGATTTTATCCTAGGAGTGCAAGGATGGTTTATCATTCCTAAATCCAACAACATAATACACAATATAAACAAGAAGAAAAATAAAAATCACATGATCATATCAATAGACGCAGAGAAAGCATTTGATAAGGTTCAACACCAATTCTTGAGAAAAACTCTCAACAAGGTGGGAATGAAAGGAACCTTTCTCAATCTAATCAAGGCCATTTATCACAAGCCAATGGCAAATATTATCTTCAATGGAGAGAAACTGAAAGCCTTCCCTCTAAACTCCGGTACAAGACAAGGTTGCCCCCTCTCACCACTCCTATTTAATAGTACTGGAAGTACTTGCTATAGTGATTAGGCAAGGAAAAGATATCAAGGGAACCAGATAGGAAAGGAAGAAGTTAAGCTCTCACTGTTAGCAGATGACACACACTTAGAAAACCCTAAAGATTCTATCAAAAAACTTTTAGAAACAATAGATGGATATAGCAACTTTGTAGGCTATAAAATTAACACACAGAAATCAAAGGCCTTTTTATAAACAAATATTAACAGGGAAGAAATGGATATTAAAAAAACAACCCCATTCACATTAGTCTCACATAAACTCAAATACCTTGGAGTCTACTTGACTAAGGATGTGAAGGACCTATACAAAGTAAACTATAAAACCCTGCTAAAAGAAATAAGAGAAGACACACAAAATGGAAATCCATACCCTGCTCTTGGATTGGTAGGATTAATATCATTAAAATGACAATACTCCCCAAAGCTTTGTACAGATTTAATGAGATCCCTCTAAAGATACCCATGACATTTTTTAAAGAAGTGGATCAAACACTTCTAAAATTCATTTGGAACAATAAACAACCACAAATAGCTAAAACAATACTTGGGAAAAGGAATATGGAAGGTATTACTTACCCTAACTTTAAATTGCATTACAAAGCAATAGTTATCAAAGCATTGGTATTGGAATAAAGACAGATCCTCAGATCAGTGTAACAGGCTTGAGTACTCAGAGAATGTTCCCCAGATATACCATCACCTAATTCTTGATAGAGGTGCAAGAAATCCTAAATGGAACAGGATGTGCCAAAATTTTTTAAGAAATGCACTTAGATCATTATGTTAAGCTTTTTTATTATTTATTTATTTATTTATTTATTTATTTTTCTTTATTTTCTTAAGATGATGTTAGAGGTCCGACCTTAATAGGATGGATATGAGCTCTTAAGGACTGGTTGAATTAAGATAAATAATTAGCTTAGGTATTGCTTAAGAAAGAGAGGAAGGGAGAAAAAAAGATAAGAGGAAACAGAAAAATAGGTAAATATAATAAAAATGAATATAAAAAATTAATAAATCAAGTAAAAAGATTGGGTCAGTGCTTTGGAGTTGGGAGGTTTTCCCAGATTCTAGGCATTTCATTAATGATGGGGTTGGGCCTTGATAAATGAAGGTTTCAGGGTTAGATAATGGATAAAGCAATTTAGGATACACATAGATTTTAGTCTCGATTACTAAACAATGTGTTAATGAGGCCTACCTATGTAGGTGGCTATCCTATGTAGTATTGTCTGATGCATCTTATGTATAGAAGTTCCTTTCCTAAAGAGAAACTAACAGTGTGGGTTTTATGATGATGAGGATGAAGAAGAGGAAGAAGAAAAGGGAGAAGGAAAGAAGTAGGGAGAAGAGAGAGAGAGAGAGAGAGAGAGAGAGAGAGAGAGAGAGAGAGAGAGAGAGAGAGAGAGAGAGAGAGAAAGGAAATGTTAATTTGCCCAAATGTGTTCAATGAGTAGGTCCTGTAATATAAATCTGTGGTTCGCAGTTGACTGTTTCAGTGGTCTGAATGATCATATGCTTCAGGTGCTAATAGAGGAAATAAACAAGAGAAAAAAAAAAGATATATTGGAGTGTTTTATCAAGACATTTTTATAATGCAAACTGAATATTGTATCTAGTATGACTGAGCACCAAGGTGTCAAATTAGGGTGTCCACCCTTTGTATCCAAGAATCCCTGTGGGCAGAGAAGCTGAGAGATAATCTTATACCTAGTAAGATTAAGGCACTAAAACATATTCTTAGGAAATGCTGATGATGGGCAAGACCCCCATCCTGCTGAAGCACTGGGGGCAGTACATTACAGATCAGCCTTACATTTGCATCCAGGCCAATAGCCTAGCTTCACTGCTTCTCAAACTCTTCACTTTAGAGACTCTTAGCCGTTAAACACTCCAGACATGTGGTTTGTTACTGACTTCTCCAAGGAACTACCTGGGCCAGGCCAGACCACCTGTTATGCCTCTATATTCCCTCAAAGTCCTCAGAAGCCTTGCCCATGCTGCAGACTACTGCCATGTGTGCGAAAAAGGCCAAAGCCATAGAATTATCTAACTGTTGACAAGCCCAACAAGCAGGAAAAGCTCATGGACTTACCTGCCTCGTAGCTGATCCCACTGGGCCTTTATCTGTGAACTACTTTATCTGTGAACTACTGCTGTTGCCATAGGAGCTCAACAGCCCAGATCCACAGCTCCTCAAACTCATGGACCATGCAGCCACATGACAACCCCTTAATTTTAATATTGATATACCAGTAAAAATACAAAAAATTCACACCAAATATATACTAGGTGCAAAGTTATCATAGAAACCACATAATCTCAACATAAATAAATAAAAAAAATCAACAACATTGTGGTCAACTGTCAATATACATCGTAGTGAGTCTTCAATGACATAGACTCCATTATGAACTATGACAGTTTTCACAGATTTATTTTTTTTTTTAGTTTTTTGGGCCACACCCGTTTGATGCTCAGGGGTTACTCCTGGCTAAGCGCTCAGAAATTGCTCCTGGCTTGGGGGGGACCATATGGAATGCTGGGGGATCAAACCGTGCTCTTTCCTTGGCTAGCGCTTGCAAGGCAGACACCTTACCTCTAGCGCCACCTCGCCAGCCCCAAGTTTTCACAGATTTTTTTAAAAAAGAAGTTAGTTTTTGTGATAATTCCATTACCATTACCATTTCATTACCATTCCCTTGTACCAAGCAATACTAGGTAAAGTATTCATATCTGCCAGGGTCAGACTGTGGTGACTTTGGTATACTGATGACTTGGGTGGAGGAAATAGTACATTGGTGGTAAGAGTGGTGTTCGAATATTGAATACCAGAAATAATTGTATTATGAATAACTATAAACAAGGGTCTATAATATAGAAAGTTAATAATAAATAAAATAAGTATGAATACATTTTTTAAGTCTTGTAATTTATCTCTGGTTCCCTGAAGAGACAGAAAATTTCTTATTTTTTCCTCAAGGTATTCATTTAGTCTAAAGAAAAGAATGAACTGATGCATAAAATAACTGCATCAAAGTTATTTTCAGCAACTAAGCTCTAACAAACTTATTTATGGTTTTTCCCTAAATATTTCTTTTTTTCCTTACTCCCTAAATATTTCTTAACCAGTAACAATTAACACATTAGACTTGAAATTTTTTTATTTATTTTCTAATTTGTTAAAATAAACTCCACATTTTCTTTTTCTCCAACTTTATTAAAATGATAGTTACATGAGTGGAAGATCTATTATGTTTCTTTTGCTTGAATTGGATCAACTTATAGTATCTATTTTCTAATTTGACATGACTATTTTTTAAGCCAATGAAATTAAGGAAAGAATTGTATTTTTCATATAAAAACAAACCTGAGGTCAAATTTCTTCAAAATATTGGCTAGACAACAAATGTAAAATTGATATTATCTTTATGGAAAAATGCATTCTCTACAACAAAAGAAAATATGGTAAAACTCTATTTGGCTACCAGTTCCAGATCATTGGTATATAATAAAATTTTTCATAGAATTACCTGAACAAATAACTAAACAAATTTTTAGGAATGTGAAGGAAAAGCTAAAATTTTAATGCAAATAATCAGTAATTGCAAAGCCATTCCAAACAAATTATTCTGTGTACTCTTTCTAAAGAAGATTTGGGTCATTTTGGGTCATTATTACCTATTATAAATTTAACTTATTCTGAAGTTGACTTAAGTTAAAATGAGATAAAAGGGATTGCATTTCTTGGTGGTTGTTTGTTTTCTGGACTAAACCCGGTGCTCCAGGTTCACTCTTAGCTCTTCATTCAGAAATTGCTCCTTGGAGTCAGAGCGATAGCACAGCAGTAAGGAGTTTGCTTTGCACACAGATGATGGGCCTCAATTCCATCCCCATCATCCCATATGGTCTCCCTAAGGATGGAGCAATTTCTTAGGGCATAGCCAGGAGTAACCCCTGAGCATCACCTTGAGAAAACATATGAGATGCTGGGGATCTAACCAGAGTCAGTGTGGAACAGCTGCATGTCAGGCAAATGCCCTACTGCTGTGTTACCATTCTAGCCCCAGGGATTGCATTTTTTATTAACTTTTTGCAACATCAAACATTACTGGAAATATTTTGAACTTTGTTATCCTCATTAAAGTTTTACACATTATTAGTTTGGTATCCTTGACCCTACTCACTATCTTTATGGTATATAATACTGTGGTGCCTCACCCATTAACTTTGTTCTATGCCAATAAAAATTTATGAGGTCAATCAAGAATACTTATAAAGTCCTCTGACACTATCTTGCCTATATTAATTTTTCCTTGTTTTATCGATGAATATATTACAAAGAATACACAATGCATAAAGGATGTATGAGAACACAAGAATAATGTTTCTAATTTGTAGATATATATTATATTTCTAACTACACAAAATAAAAATATAGTCATCTTATAACGAAGATAAGCCAATTCAGAGTCCTTGTATATAATGTATTTACTAACCCATTTTTCTAAGTTGTTTTAAGATCAAGTTATATTATTTTACCTACTATCACACTAGTATGTACATTTATAAATCTATTGTAGAGGGGCCGGCATGATGGCGCTAGAGGTAAGGTGTCTGCTTTGCCAGCACTAGCCTAGGACGGATGATCGCGGTTCAATCCCCCGTGTCCCATATGGTTCCCTAAGCCAGGAGCAACTTCTGAGCTCATAGCCAGGAGTAACCCCTGAGTGTCACCAGGTGTGGCCCAAAACCAAAAAATAAATAAATAAATCTATTGTAGAGAAATATTTTAGTCAAACCCCTCTATCTTACCCAATTTTCTCTTTTCTGTTTTCTTTATTGTTTTTTTTTCTTTGTATGTTTTAGGACATTATCCAGTGTTACTTGGGAGTTATTCCTGGCTGTAACCTAAGAATCACTCCTTTTTGCAAATGGGAGATCATATGGAAAGCCAAGCATCAAATCTGGGTCAGCCACATGCAAGACTCATGCCTTGCTACTATGACTCTGGCCCCTCTTTATTGTTTCTAACTTAAATAAGTCATTATATCTCAGTATATTATTTTATCTAGTTCATAACTTCAATTTTAACCTTTAGAAAATTCTAGTGATCTCAGATTTATTAATTGCAATATAAATTTAACTTGTTTGTACAAGTTTTATTTTTTTTAAACTTTATTGTTTGATTAATGGTTTTTGGACTACACCCAAAAGCGCTCAGGGGTTACTCCTGACTCTGCACTCAGAAAGCACCCCTGGTAGGCTAGGGGACCATATGGTATGACAGGAATCTAACCAGGTCCCTCCTGGATAGGCCACATGCAAGGCAAATACCCTACCACTGTGCTATTTTTCCAGCCCCCAAGTTTTATAATTTTTTTATAAAATATAACATGCTGAATAATAATGCTCAAATTTTGTGTTCATATGTGAATACATGGAGACATTGCCATCATAATAAAGGAAATATTCTATTTTTAAAATAATATCTTTATTTAAACATCGTGATCACAAAAAGACTGTAGTTGGGCTTCAGTCACAAAAAAGAATACCCCCTTAAATAGTGCAACATTCCCACCACTGTGTTCTCTGTGAACCTAAATAAGTTAAAAAAAAAAAGAAGTTTAGGGCCCAGAAAGATAGCACAGTGGTGTTTGTTTGCCTTGCAAGCAGCCAATCCAGAACCTAAGGTGGTTGGTTCAAATCCCGGTGTCCCGTATGGTCCCCATGCCTGCCAGGAGCTATTTCTGAGCAGACAGCCAGGATTAACCCCTGAGCACCACCAGGTATAACCCAAAAACCAATAAAATAAAAAATAAAAAAAATAGAAGTTTAAACTATTAAAATATTAATTGCTAATATGTTTATCTGCTATTTAGGGAAAAATAATCATAGTCCAACAACATTTGAAGTCTATATAAAAATCTGTTGAAAAAATTTTAATTGTGTTTATTGCCAGGAGTTCAAAGTGGGAGGAACTCAACCAAAGTCCAAGAAGTAATGCCATTGACTAAAAGTTGTAAGAGATCATTGGAGTATGATAGTTAATTATTAAAAAAGTCTTGGTCTACTATAAATCAAGAGTTTATAGGAAATTAGCTTGTGAATTTTTAATTTCCATTCATATGCTCTCATATGATTTCATATGATTGAGAATATCTAATGATCTGGTATATTTTAGACTTAAATTATTCCATACTTTAAATTTGATAACCCACTGATGAATTAGGAAGCAACCTAAATTGATTTACTAATCTGCCAATTTCTATATTCTTTTATGTATAAATCAGTTTAAAACATTTCAGTTAAAAATGTACTGACTTTCAGGGGGCACGAGAGATAGCATGGAGGTAAGGCGTTTGCCTTCCATGCAGAAGGTCGGTGGTTCAAATCCTGGCATCCATATGGTCCCCTGAGGCTGCCAGGAGTGATTTCTAAGCATAAAGCCAGGAGTAACCCAAAAACCAAAAAAAAAAAAAAATGTACTGACTTTCAAAATGAGAATCTTGACATTTTACTCTTTGTAAAAGCTGAATTTTTCTCTTGAATACATCTCATACTTCTCTCTAACTTAACTTAAATTTCTCTAATTTTATTAAATATACTATTTTACTTTAAATAATCATGCCCTTCTTAGAGGGCAGGATAACTTTGGTGAATAACATATTATGGTGAACTGCATTAGAAAATAAAAGAAAAAACAGTTAATTATATAAAAGGCTGAGAAAGGAATTCAGCAGAAAAAGGATGTTCAAAAACCTGGAATACAACTATGTAGCAATAACAGCAATTAGATGAGTTACCTGTTCCTGGTTCAAGTGTGAGGGAGTGAGAAGTTGAAAGGTCATATAAAGACTGTACATGGGGTGACAACATAGTGTATCTCTGTCACCCCTGCTGCCTTTTAGCTTTTCCGTTATATAAAACATATCTGGGAAGCCAGTAAAGTGCATAGAAAGAATGCAGATTTATAAAGACTCAAAAATATATAATAACTAACTACATCCAGCGATATTCTGGGAAGTACCTCAGCCATTAACACTTGTTTATATCAGACAATTACATAATATAGGACCATTGTAAGGACCAAGATTCTTCCCCTAAGTTTATGCTAAGGAATTATGGAGTAAGACAAGTCCAAACCCTAGTTAAGTGGGAACCAAACTCCCCCATAGAAATTCTTATTACCTCTCAAGCACCAACTTGTGCCAGTTTTATATGACTTTCTGACTATGGGAAAACAGGAACAACTTGATCAAAGAGCAGATTGCCCTATCGTATTACCTAATGATAAGATGAAATTAGAAGACACATCATTCTTTGATATGTGCAAAAACCAAGATTGCTAACTACAGAAGACTGATTTGGACAACCATGACTGGGCAAAACTTATCCTTGGACCGATATGAATGAACCTAGCCTAGGCTTAGGCCTAAAATTTGTACAAAAAACAAGATCTCTAATTCCAGAAGTCTGACTTTGACAACTGCGACTGAGCAGAATTTCTGGAACCACAATGAATGACTCTATCCTAGGTTTTGTCCTCGAATCTGTGCAAAAACCAAGGCCACAAATTACAGAAGACTGATTACAGCAACATTGATCAAACAGAACTCCTATAACCATAAAGAAAAACTCTATTCTAGACTTCATCATATGACCTGTGCAAACACCAAGATGTCTAGCTACAGAGACCTGATTTTATCATCCACAATGGAGATAGTCCATCATCATTTTGATTTACATCTCCCTGATGATTATTGATGTGAGCATTTTTTGGTCTTTTTTTTTTTTTCCTCTTTTTTTTTTTTTTGTCTTTTTTTTAACCACACCAGGCTATGCTCAGGGGCTCTTCCTAGCTTTGCTCAGGACGCCTTCCTGGCATGCACGGGGGGCCATGTGGGATGCCGGTGACCGAACTCAGGTCGAGCGCATGCAAGGCAAGCACCCTACCCGCTGTTCTATCGCTCCGGCCCCGTGATGTGAGCATTTTTTAACTGTCTTTTGCCATTTGTATTTCTTGCTTGATAAAATGTCAATTCATTTCTTCTACCCATTTTTTACAGGATTTTTTTTCTTGTTAAGTTCTGTCAATACCATGTATATTTTTGATGTTAGTCCCTTATCTATTTGGTATTGTGTGAATAGTTCCTCCCATTCTGTGGGTGGTTTTGTATCCTAGGCCCTATTTCCTTTGAGATGCAGAAGTTTCTCAGCTCAATACATTTCCACCTGTTTATCTCTCTCCACTGTGTGAGGAGTGCTGTTTCCGCCTTGATAATGACTTTAGTTTCAATGTCATGGAGTATTTTACTTGCGTGCTGTTCTATATACCTAATGGTGTCAGACCTCATATCAAGGTCCTCAATCCATTTGGTTTTGAACTTTTTGTGTGATGTTAGATGAGGGTCTGAGTTAGCATTTTTGCAAGTGCCTTATCACTTGTGCTAAAACCACTTGTTGAAGAGGCTTTCCTTGCTCCATTTTTCATTTATTGTTCATTTATCAAAAATTAATTGATTGTATGTCTAGGGAACATTCTCTGAATACTAAAGTCTATTCCATTGATCTGTGGATCAGTCTTTATTCCAATACCTTGCTGTTTTAATAACAATTGCTTTGGGATACAATTTAACATTGGGGAAAGTAATGCCTCTCATACACCTTTTCCCAAGGATTGCTTTATCTATCTGTGGGTGTTTCTTGTTCCAAATGAATTTAAGAAACGTTTGATACACTTCTTTGAAGAATGTCATGGTTCTTTTTAGAAGAATTTCATCAATCCTGTACAATGCTTTGGAGAATATTGCCATTTTAATGATATGAATCCTGCCATACATGATCTGGGTATGTCTCCATTTCCTTGTGTCCTCTCTTATTCCTTGAAACAGGGTTTTGTATTTTTCTTTGTATAGGTCCTTCACCTCTTTAATTAACTCCTAGATATTTGAGTTTGTGTGGCATTAATGTAAATGGGATTGTCTTTTTTAATGTCCATTTTTTCTCTATCATTATTGGTGTGTAAGAAGGCCATTGATTTTTGAGTGTTAATATTATAGCCTGAAACTTTGTTATATAAATATATTGTTTCTAGAAGCTTTTTGGCAGAGTCTTTAGTATTTTCAAAACATAGTATCATGTCATTTGCAAACAAAGATCGCTTGACTTCTTCCTTTTCTATCTGGATGCCCTTGATATCTTTATCACTTGGGCAATATGTTGAATAGGAGTGGTGAGAGAGGACAGCCTTGTCTTGTACCAGATTTTAGCGGGAATGCTTCTTGTTTATTTCCAATGTGAATAATATTTGCCACTAGATAGTGGTAGATGGCCCTGACTATATTGAGAAAAGTTCCTTTCATTTCATTTTGATGGGAGGTATTTTTTAATCAAGAATGGGTGTTGGACCTTATTGAATGCTTTTTCTGCATCTATTGATATGATTATATGATTTTTATTTATTTTATTGATATCATAGATTATGTTGATTGATTTATGGATGTTAAATCATCCTTGCATGCCTGGGATAAAACCTACTTGGTAGTGGTGAATGACCTTTTTGATGAGGCATTAGATTCTATTTGCCAGAATTGTGTTTAGGATCTTTGCATCTGTGTTATGAGGATTATTGGTTTGTAGTTTTCTTTTTTGGCAGCATCTCTTTCTGGTTTTGGTATCAAGGTAATGTTAGCTTCATATAAACTATTCAGAAGTGTTTTTTTCCCAATTTTATGGAAGACCCTGCAAAGAATTGATAGTAGTTCCTCTTGAAAATTTGAAAAAATTCGTTACTGAATCAACCAAGACCTGGGCTTTGTTTATTGGGAAGACTTTTGATTACCATTTTAATTTTCTCAATTGTGATGGGGTTGTTTAGATATGCTAACTCGTCACTATTCAACTCTAGAAGGTTATGAGTCCAAGAATTTATCCATTTCTCCCAGGATCTTATGTTTCGTCTCATAGAGTTTCTCAACGTAGTCTCTAATTACCCTTAGAATATCTGCTATATCTGTAGCGATTTCTCCCTTATCATTCTGATCTGTTTTTATCAAGTCTCTCACTCTCCCTTTCTTTATGAGTTTTGCCAGTGGTTTATCAATCTTGTTCATTATTTCAAAGAACCAACTTTTGCTTTAATTGATCTTTCAGGTTGTTTTTCCACTTCACTGATTTCTGCTCTAAGCTTTGTTATTTCCTTATGCCTACCTATTTTTGCTTCCTTTTATAGATCATTTTCTAATTCTATAGCTGTGTCATTAAGCTTTTCTTGTAGTACCCTTCTTCCTTACTTCCTTATGTTTGCTTGCAAAGCTAAAAATATTCCTCTCAGTACTGTTTTTGGTGTGTCCCATAAATTCTGACAATTTGTGTCTTCATTGTCATTTGTTTCCAATAATGTTTTAATTTCTTCTTTGATTTTGTATTACTATGTATTATTGTATTATTATGTATTATTACTGAACCACCCACGTGTTGTTCAGTAGTGAGCTATTTGATTTCCAGGTATTAAAGTTTTTCTTCTGTGTCCCTTTATAGATTACATCTAATTTCAGTGCCTTATGATCAACAAAGGTATTCTGCACAATTTCTATCCTCTTGATTTTATGGAGGTATGTTTTATGGGTCAGCCTGTGGTCTATCCTGGAGAATGATCCATGTGCATTGGAGAAGAATGTGCTTTCAGGTTTCTGAGGATAGAGTGCCTTATATATATCTACTAGTCCACTTTTTTTCCAGACTGCATAAAACCAAATCCTTCATGCACAAAGTGTAGGAGCTAAAAGAGACCCAAAGTAAAGCACACCAAGACACATCCTAGTCACAATGGTGAATCTCACAGATAGGGATAAAATACTGAAAGCAGTAAGAACAAAAAGGGAAATTGGCCTAAGAGATACGGAATGTCTCCACCATTGAAGCATACTGTCATGAGCCTGACGACAGGCTCCAGACCTGTTCATCATCAAACATCAGTCATTTTTTATGGTGCCAGGAAATATTCTGCTTAGTTTGGATTGTCAAAGTAAATCCACTGTAATTGGAGATCTTGGTTTTTGTACAGATCCTAGGAGGAAGTCTAGGATAGTTTTTCTTTATGATTCCAGAATTTATTGTTAGTCACGGCTGCTGTAGTGATGAGGGAAGCAGAAAAGCAGAGCCTCTGCTTTTCCCTCTATGAGTTTACCCCCCACCCCCTTCACCACACTTCACTCATTAGGAATGTTCTTCTTTATTGTGAGGGATGCTAATCTAAATCTCTAAGACATTGTTTTACTAGCCTGTTATATCTGTTACTTGATGTTTTAATATAAATCTCTAGGACATTGTTTCACTAGCCTGCTCTATCTGTTACTTGATGTTTTAATATTTCACTAACCTTGTAAGACTTTTACTTGAAATTTCACTAGCCCCTAAGACCCTTATAAGAATGGGCTGCTGTAAGATAAGAAAAGATGATGTTTGAAACAATGTAGACTGTTTTATAATAATGCCTGTTTGAAATGATGTAGCTTGCTTCTTTGAAAGATACTCTATAAAAACTCTGCTTAAACAGAGCCCGAAGTCTTGGCCTGGAGACCCGTCTCCTGGTCACTGACCTCTGGTACCAGATTAAACTCCCACCTTTGAGAATTACATGGTCACTGCCTCTCTTTGGGACCCTCGAGAAGCTGAAGGAATGAGGGGGAATTATCCTCATCCTTAACAGTACTCAGTCTTCTGTATTTAGTGATCTTCATTTTTGCACAGATTAAGGGATGAAGTATCTTCTGATATCATCTCAAAATTAGGTGATGAGATAAGGCAACCTGCCCTGAGATCAAGTTGTTGCTGTTTCCTCATCAACAGGATGTCATAAAAACCTGCCCTAAGCAAGTTAGTACCAGAGCATTATTAGGGGCTTGCCTGAGGGTAGTTTACTTCCTGGTGCTCCTTCAGAGAACTGTGCCAATTCTAAGGTTAGCATCAAGGTTCAGGTCTGGATGGTTGATATTTGGGATCACATGATATCTAATTAGAGTCCCCATGACATATGTTCAGGGTGGAAGAAGCCCCTGTCTTATAAAATTTATGGGTTCTTATTCCTAATAGATATGAACTTGTTTCTATACATAAGATTTCCCCATTTTAGTGTGCCTGTGCAAAAAGAAACTATTTCATATTATATTTTTTGGTGCATTTGGGTGTAAAAATGATAAGCTATACAATCCCTGTGCCCTGGTTTTGACCTGATCTTTTATCTCAAACAAGACTATTCTACTAGAATTTTGTACTAAGCAGAACCCAAACAAACAAAATTAAAAATTAAAATTAATAAAAGAGGAATGGAGGAGACTAGCTTTACATTTGGAAATAAACACACTGAGATGTACAACTATAAGGAATTAAACACACAAAGAAAATGTATATATCCCCATTAAGTCTATTTAGATAGTCTTGGGGGGAGTGAAAAGATCCAGGGCACATTTTTGTCCCACAACTTGGTCTTATTTAGTCTGAGAAATGATTTGAAGCAGTATAGCATTAGGTTGCTGCTGACTAGCTCTTGGGGTCCAGTTGAATTACAAAACCTTTTTTGAGTCCCCTTGAGGAGAATGAATGCATGAGTGGTGAAATATGAAGAAATGAGACCACACAATAAATGTATGGAAGAAACAGCATTCTAAACTTTAATTTGTGTGGCAAGTATATATGAGGTAAATTGCCAGTCACAGGTATGAGAAGAATGTTTGGATTGACAAAAAACAGATATATTATGGTATACAGAAATATTAACAGTATCCCTGTTTGATATACAAAACAATTCACCTGGCAAAGGGAATATGCAGCTCTTGTAGAAAAAAATATATTGAGTAAGAGTTCTGAGTTAAAAGGGAAAATAATTAGTTTTAACAACTCAAAAGCAGATTCTTCCCAGCTAGTTTTAGAAGTAAAGCTATTTTTTTTGGTAGCAGGTTTCCCATTTATGCATGAGAATCTATTTGTGTAATAGGAGTAGGTGAAAGAGCCAGACTAAAGAAATGCAAATTTCATACCTGGTAAAGACTTTTAGCAACTTGTGCTACATCCTGGCTAAGCCTTTTTCATGTAAATTCTGAGTTGACAGAGAGAAGAAAATTGTTTTTAAGTATCTTTATTTGGTGCTGAAATTATCCAGGTAAAGAGAATTTAACCAAGATTTTATTTATTTATAATACAACAGAAAGGAGAATATTACTAATGGACCAATTAGATATGAGGGAAATATAATATCAATACCATAACATGAATCATAGAAATATTTCCAATTTCCACGCAGGGGAGAAAAAGTCCCAGGGGTGTCTGCTGGTAAAATATCTCTTGGGAATATTCAGGACAGTGATCCACGAAGGAAAGAAAACATCCCAGCAGGTCTTCTGGTAAAATATTCTTTGAGAATATTAAAATTTCTCTTGTTATGATGTGACATCGAGTAGTATTTCGAGCTGGGGGTCCCTCTGAAGCTGAATTAGGTAGCATGCAACAGTCCACAATGAAGGTGGGTGGGAGAAAAAAATGCCACATAGAATGAATCAGGATGAGTGGAATTTCAGCTTCTTGCCAGAGTAAGAGATGTTGGGCTGAGAAGGTGTTCTTTCACTCTGAGAGCCTAGTGGCAGTTTGCTGAGGCAGGGGGATAGTCTCGTTCCTAAGAAGTTAAGAACTGAGGGTAAAGAAAATTGTATAGGAAAAAATAATGGTTCAGGATCAAAGGGGTGAGAGGATAGAAGGAGTTCTGAAATGGGGGGAGGAAGGATAATATATGAGAGGCCTATATAGACATATAGGCATTGCTTGTTTACAGTATAAATTAGACAAACTAAGAGGAGTCTGCTGCATACAAACTCAGGCCCACTTATAGACAGACATTAAAGATCTAGTCATAGGTATTTGAACTCATTTTAGTTGAACATCTGACCCTGATGGGGTGGGTCAGAACACTTAAAAATAAATAATTAAGAAAAAATAAATAAGGCTGGAGTGATAGCACAGTGATAGGGTGCTTGCCTTGCAAGTGGTTGACCAGGGAGGGACATGGGTTTGATCCTCGGCACCCTACATGGTCTCCTGAGTCTGCCTGGAGTGACCTCTAAGATCTTCTGGCTTACTTCATTTAACATAATATTTTCTAGTTCCATCCACATTGCTGAAATTGCATGATTGTATCATTTATTGCTATGTAATATTCCATTGTGTATATGTATCACATCTTCAAGATCCACTCATCTACTGTTGGGCATCTAAGCTGATTCCAAATCTTAGTTATTGTACTGAGTGCTGCAATCAATAGTGGTGTGCATACACACTTTTGGATGGATGTCTTTCTATCTTGGGGCTACACCCAAGAGAGGAATGGCTGGGTCATATAGCAGCTCAATTTTGAGTTTACTGAGAACCCTCTATAATATTTTCCATAATGGTTGGAGCAGGTAGCATTTCTACCAGTAGTGGATGGGAGTTCCTTTCTTACCACATTCCCCCCTACAGAGACTTATCCAATTGGTTTGATATGTGCCATCCTCACTGGTGTAAGATTGTACCTCATTTTTGTCTTGATTTGAATTTCCCTAACAATGAGTGATGATGAACTGATGTGTTGATTGGCCATCTGTTGGTCTTCCTTCAAAAGGTATCTATTCATTTCTCCTCCCTATTTTCAATATTTTTTATGTTTTGTGAAGCTAATCTTTGTGAGTGCTTTGTATATCCTTAATATGAACCCTTTATCAGATGTGTTTAGTGAAAAAATTTCCCCATTTTGTTAGCTGTCTTCTGGTTTTAGCCCATGTTTCTTTCACCATTCAGAAAAATTTTAGTTTGACATAGTCCCATTGACTTAGGTTTGATGCTATATCTCTTGCCATTGGCATTTTATTAAAAATATTTTTGAGATATAAGTTTTGGAGTGTTCTGCCTGTTTTCCTCAATGAACTTTAGCTTTGGATCTGATTTCAATGTCTTTAACTAATTTTGAGTTGACTTGTGTTTAAGGTGTGAGGAATAGATCAATATTTAATTTCTTATGGGTGATTATCCAGGTGTTTCAACACCATTTGTTGAAAAGACTGTTCCATTTCAAATTCTTGGCTCCTTTGTCAGATATTAGTTGACATATATCTGGGAGTATGCCACTGGATATTCTATTCTGAAACATTGGTCTGAAACTCTATCTTTGTTCCAGTACCATGTTGTTTTGATAATTATGGTTTTATAATAAAGCTATAGTAAAGCTTCAGTTGGGGTGAAGTGATGCCACCCAGCTTCTGGTTTTTCAATATGCATTTGTCTTTTGTGGTTCCAAATGAGATCTAAATTTGGAAAGGCATTTGCATTGAATCTATATAATAGTTTAGGTAAGATGATCATTTTGATAATGTTGATTCTTCCTACCCATAAACATGGAATGTTCTTGCAATCCTTAGGTCCCTTTCCATTTTTTTCTGAAGCATTTTGAAGTTTTTATAGTATAGGTCTTTAACCTCTCTTGTTAGTTTAATACCTAGGTACTTGACATTTTTAGGTATTATTTTAAATAGGATGGGTTTCTTTATCTCTTTCTCCTCTGCTTTATTATTTGTATAAATGAAGGCTACTGTATTTTGTGTGTTGACTTTGTAGCTGTCCACTTTACTGTATTGGTTTATTGTTTCTAGTTTTTCTGTGGACTCATTAGGATTTTCAATATATCTCAACACTATAATCTGCAAAAAGAGATATTTTGACTTCCTCTTTCCTTATTTGAAGTCCTATGATTCCCTTCTCTTGTTTGATTACTATTGCCTGGTCATCTAAAACTATGTTAATTAAGAGTAGAGACAGTGGACAGCCTTGACTAGTGCCTGACTTTAGTGGAAATGTTTTCAATTTTTCTCTGTTAAGGATAATGCTGACTGTGGGCTTTTTATAGATAGTTGTAACTTACTTCATGAAGGTCCTTCTAACCCTGTTTTGCTGAGTGTTTCTATCATGAATGGATGCTGGATTTTGTCAAATGCCTCTCTACATCAATTAATATGATCATGTGGTTTTTGTCTTTCTTGTTGTTGATGTGATGTATGATGTTGATGGATTTATGTATGTTGAACCATCCTTGCATCCCTGGGATAAACCCTAAAACCAACTTTGTCATGGTGTTTTCCCATTTTTGGTAAATATTGCCAGTGGTTTGTCTATCTTGTTTATTTTAAAAAAAAACAAAATAACTCCTGTTTGTATTGATTCTCTTTCTATTGTTTTCATTGTTACTGTGTTGTTTATTTATATTAATGTTTTTATTATGTGTCTTCTACCTGTGTTTAGATTTCTTCATTTCTGGGTTTCCAGATACTTAAGGTGTACCTTTAAGCTATTGATGTTTTCATTTTCCTCTTTCCTAACATAGGTCTCTATTGCTATTATTTCCCCCTAATCACTGCTTTTGCTGTGTCCCATAGATTTTAGCACTTCATTACTTTATATTCATTCATCTCAAGGAATATTTATATATTTTTCTTTTTCCCCTTTGATTCTGCTGTTGTGTTTAGGCTTCAGTTGTTAGATTTTCTCCACATCTTTTTACAATCAATCTTGATCTCTGTTGCATTGTGGTCTGATAAAGTCTTTGGTACAAATTGACTTTATATATAAGTTTTATTTGTGTCCTAAGGCTTGGTCTTCCATATAAATCATTCCATGTTCACTTGAGAAGAATGTGTATTCTGTTTTCTGAGGATGGAGGGCACATTATACCTACAACTTATAGTTTCTCACTTAAGGCTCTTATGTCATTGATAGTTTTCTACCTAATGGATATGTCTAGTGGTGGAAATGGTCTGTTGAAATCTCCCATTACTATAACATTTCTGTCCATATGTTTCTCCAGGTTTGTGAGCAAACATCTTACATATTTTGCTGGCTCTACATTTGGTGCATAAATGTTGGTCATACTTAGTACTTCTTGGTCTAATGTTCCTCTAATCAATATGAAGTGTCCATCTTTGTCTCTGAGTACTTTGTTGAGGTTGAATGCAATTTGGTCTAATATGAATATAGCTGTCCAGCTGTTTTTTTCCCCAGTGGCATGTATAATTGATTTCCATTCTTTTACTCTTAGTCTTTGTCTATCCTGAGCTTTTAAGTGTGTTTCCTGAGGGCAGCAGATATCTGGGTTTTCTTTCCTAATCCAACCTTCTAGTCTGTGCCTTTTAATATGAGAGTTTAGTTCATTGACATTTAAAGAAATTATTGACAAGAGGGTTGTTGTGCAATTACATTGTATAAGGTGTTGTTACAGTTAGTGATTTTTTTGTTTAATTGATCTCTGAGTAGATCATTTAGTGTCAGTTTGGTTAGCATAAATATTTCAAATTCTATTTTGTTCGATAATGTTTAGAGCCCTCCCTCTCATATAAATGAGAGTTTTGCTGAGTAGTAGATTCTAAGTTGAAAGTTTCTTTCATTCAGTAGTTTAAATATGTCATTCCAGTGTCTTCTTACCTGAACTGTTTCAAATGGAATATCTGGTTTGAATCTTATGTTCCTTCCTTTGTACTTGAGTTTTTTTTTTCCTTATTGCTTTGAAGAATCCCTTCTTTTTGCCATTTGGATTACTATATGTCTTGGTGTTGATTTGTTAAGGTTTATTTTATTTGGTATTTTTTTTGCCTCTTGGATTTATTTGTACAGCTGTCTCTTTCCAGAGAGAGAACCCACCTCTGATGATCTGCCCTCAGGAGATGTTTTATGTGTTGTGCCCTCCCGAGCAGTTCTAGGTGGAGTGCTTCTCAGGTTCATAGAATATAACAGAGCAAAAGTTTCAAATGGCTCCCGTGTGTCAAAGCACACAACAAGAATCAGCTGTGGTGCATGTTTTGAGTATTATCATAGCAAACCTGTATGCCAAGTTTGAATGGGTCTAATACATTAACCTGGGCTTTTATAAATGTTCAGCAGCCTCGAGGCTATTGTGATTGCAAAGATTTTGGCTGTGACAGTTGAATGTATATTAAGACTGCTCTGAGAGAAAATTGAGGCATCATTAACAAGTTGGGACAGAGCATGCATTATCTGAGTGGCAGCTGGTTTTGAATGGCTGAGGGCTGGTAAGCAATGTTTAGCTATCCACGTAGTATCCTAGTAGTATTCTCTTACTAGGTGAGTGTGCCTTTTTTTAGTTTGTTTTTGGGTCACACCTGGTGGCACTCAGATATTACTCCTGGCTCTGTCACACCAAGTTGCTCTCAGAAGTCTCTCCTAGCAGGCTCTGGCGACCATATGGGATGCCAGGATTCAAACTGGGTCCGTCCTGTTTTGGCCGCATGCAAGGCAAATGCCTTATCCCTGTGCTATCACTCTAGCTCCAAAGTGTGCTTTGAGGTCTGCAGAATGGTGCTAATGGTGTGTCTCTCTCATTTAAGACTAAAATTGATTGACAGAGACCACGTCTTTTTGTCAGAGCACTGTTGACAATTTTCTATTTATTTGACTCCAGTCTACTCAAGAATTAAAAGTGCATAGAATTCTACTCTAGAACTTTCAGCAGAGTTTTAACTAGGGCAAGTGTAGTCCAATATGGCTTTCACCAGAAATTTCATCAGCAATTTTTTAAAAGATCATCATTCTTTTAATCTTCAGTGACTCCAGCCACTTTTATAGCCCTTTTTCTTTCCTCTTGTGCTTTTACTGTTAAGTTCATAGCTTGCAGAGCAATTGTCATATCAGTACCTCCTATCGAGAGTAAAATTTCAGACCTTAAAATTCTTTTACTGATTGCAATGGTTGTCAATTTTGGAGATTTTTTTTTTCATTTTCGTTTTGGGGTTACAGTGAACATTGCTCAAGGATCTGTATCTCTAAGCTCTGGGTCACTATAAGTACAGATAGGGGCATCTTATGTGGTTTTTTTTTTATATCAAAAGAAGTTTGCTAACATACAAGGCAATTGACTTATCTCTAATATAATATATTTGGCCTTATAATGGTGAGTATTCTTTGATTATTGTATTATCTCATATACAACTGTCCTATGCTATAATTTCTCTGTTCAAATTTTAGAACAGTTTTTGTGCATATTGATTCAAATTTTTGGCATAGATTTGATGTGATGACTGGAAGAGGTAAACATAGATTCTCCCTATGCAACTCCTTGTATTCTCACTTACAATCCTTTTCTCATAATTTTCTTAATGTACTTATTTGTTAATTACAATACCTGTACTATTCCATGTAAGTTAATGTCAATTTTTATATTTTAACTTAGTTTCTTCTCTATTAATTTAAAGTTAGATAACTGTTAATGTGACTATTTTTAGATGTGTAGGTGTACAGCTTCCTGTCTCTTTAAAAGTATTTGTTTTTAAATCCTAGTCTCTAGGTCAGAGACAGCTAGGCCACAGGCAGCAGAGACTAAGGCTTGGGACATAGAAACCATGTTGGTGATGCCAAGGTGAGGGACAGAATCCAAGGCAGGTAACCAGAACTATGGAACTCATGTCAGAGACAACAAGTCGTGTTGTGGGTGGCAGAGCTGAGGCTTTGGGACCACAAGTCATCTTAGACTAGAAAATTATTATAGATTTTAAGAATTCACTATACATAATTTAACTAATGAAGCCATTATTTAGTAAAGTTTACCCTCACCAATGATGATTGGCCTAGAAAAATGAAAAACCTTTACATCTGACTGACTTTATAACTTTTAAGCATTCTGATCCATTTCACCTGCATAAGCTTTTCAACTGTAACCCATAGATTAATCTTTAGTGTCTGTCTATGTGTGGGGTGAGTGTATATGTTAGCCACCTCAATGCTTGTCTAATGTCTCTCTGTAATATACATTGTGTCTGTTTATTTTTCTTTCCCCTGTTATATATAACCTCTTCTCCCCCACCCCTGCTTGCCACCTTACAAATCCTTTTCTAGCCCTTCACTCTCTCAACCTCAATATGTTATTTCCCACAATTCAACCTTTTTTACCCTCAGTTCTTAACTCCTCAGGAACCAAAATGTTCCCTTCCATCCCAGGCAACTTCCAACCACCTCCCAAAGTGTAAAGACAGATTCCCAGCTCACCTTACCTCAGCCCAAGAAGAAACAGTAACTGTCACTGGTGCTGATTTTCTCTCAGCGACCCCTTTTCTCCACCTCCCTTCACTGTGAACTATTGCTCGCTACCAGATTTGGTTTCTGAGAAACCCCAGCCTCAGAACATTTCCTGATGTGTAACTGTTGGGAGCCATTTTAAGACCTCACAAGACCATATTGCAGGCTAGAGATGAGCTCCGAATTTATTCTACCTGCAGACTATTTCAAAAGACTTAAAAGGAACATATATATCTCCTTTGAATACTTTTTTGATGTGTTTCCTTAATAGGTGTATCTCTTATTGTCTATCTTCTTATATAGTGCCAGTTTCCCTATTCTTTTATTTGCATCTATTTACTAGGAAATTTTAGTCGATAAGTTTCTCCAGTGTTCCAACTTCATGTTAGAACCAGGTTAGGTTTTTGGGATTGTTTAGCTTGTGATTTTTACCCCCACATGCACTCCTTTTCTGCATAGGCACATTAAAATGGGGGAAATCTTATGTGTGCAAACAAGTTTTTATCTAATGGATATAGGAACACATAAATTTATATAGCAGTAGGGCCTTACACACTGAAAACTTGTCATAGTGACACGGCTTAGACTTCAGAAGATCAGACATTGACTATTCACCCCTGAAGCTTGGATCTCATCTATGGAATCAGCATGGTTTTCTACACCAGCACCAGGAATTGGACTTCCACCAGGGAAGGCTCTAATACTGCTCTGACATCGACTTGCTTCAGAGTGGGTTCATATGAAACCCTGACCATTTGGTAACAGCAACAACCTGCTTTCAGGGCAAGGATTCTCTGCATTGCCACTTAGTGGTGACATGAAATCAGAAGATGCTCCATGTAGCCCGGATTTTGACATAGGATCTGTACAAAAATCAGGATCTCTACAGAAACCTGATCACAATAACCATGATTATGAAGAGCTTTTACTGGGACTACAGAGAAAGACTTTGGGGTTAGACAACTTAGAATGCCCAGAGCTTGCAGTTGATCTTTTGCCAAGATGCTTCATGAGTTTTTAAGCCAAAAGTTTTTCCTTTCTATTATCCCCATATTTTTCTGTGCCTATGCAAAAACAAAACAAAATAAAATGACCCTATCTCACATACCACTTTAATGTATGTTTTTATATTTTATCTTTTGAATTAGGGCTCCCCCTTTTTCATAGAACATTGGGACATGGATTACTTTATTTTGCAACATATTCTTGCTTGTTTTTTTTGGGGAGGGGTTATCACCCAGTCACCTGGCAAAACTCAGAGGTTACTCCTAGCTCTGTGCTCAGAAATCGCTCCTGGCAGGCACGGGGGACCATATGGGATGCCATGATTTGAACCACCGTCCTTTTGCATGTAAGGCAAATGCCTTACCTCCATGCTATCTCTCTGGCCCATATTCCTGCATATTTTTTAAACGAAGAGGAAAGGAATAAAGAAAGACTGGAGGACAAAGTTCAAGTGGTCTAGGATGAACTGACAGAGAAACAAATAAAGACAGAACTAAATATACAAGCCAAAGTCAATAATAATAGAATCAATGTACTAAACTTTAACAATCTAAACTTAAAGGGACCTATTATACTGCAGCTCAGGGGGCAAAGTGTGGTGGTATAGGATGAACTCTAGATCCTTTGGTGGAGGGAGTTTGATACTGAAGGTGGGGAGGGCTCATTGTATATCTGAAATTCAACCTTGAAGACTCTTTAAATCACAATTGTTTCAAAAAATTAAACAAAATCAATGAAAACAAAAATTGGTTCTTTAAATAGTAAACAAAATTGATAAACTATTATGAAACCCAATCAGAAATGAAAAGGGGCAATTACTATAGATACTACAGAAATCTATAGGGTAATAAGAGACTTCTTTAAGAAACTCTATGCCATAAAACATGAGAACCTGGAAGAAATGGATGATTCGTGGACTATTAAATTCTCCCAAAATGAAAAGTTGATTTAGCATATCTGAACAGATCCTCATTATTGAGTCAATTAAAATGACAATCAAAAATCTTCCCCAAAACAAAAGCCCAGACCCAGATGGATTAAATAACACATTCTTTCAAACCTTCCAAGAAGAGCCCTCTCTATACTTTTTAGTATCTTCCAGGAAATTGAAGAAATGGAAACACTTCCATGTAGCTTTTATGTAACTATCACTCTGATACCAAAGGCTGAAAAAGATGCCACAAAAATATAACTGCAGAACAGTTTCTCTGATGAAAACAGAACCAAAGATTCTCAGCAAATTCTTAACAAATATAATTCAAAGCCTCATCAAGAAAATCATACACCATGACCAAGTAAGATTCATTCCAGAAATCAAGGATGACTAAACACCTGCAAGTCATTCAATATAATACACCACATTAAAAAAATCAAAAAACACATGATCTTATCAGTAGGTGCAAAAAAGCATTTGATAAGGTGAAACACCCATTCATTATAAAAATTCTCAACAAGATGGAAATAGAAGAATCTTTTTTCAATATAGTCAAAAGCATTTACCACAAGCTTATGGCAAATATACTCAGTGGAGAAAAACTGAAAAACTTTTCCCTAAGATCTGGCACAAAGGCAAGGCTGCCCCTCTCACCACTCCTATTCAACATAATACAGGAAGTATTTGTCATAGCAATTAGGCAAGAAATAGATATCAAGGGCATTGAGACAGAAAAGGAAGAAGTCAAGCTCTCACTGTTTGTAGATGGCATGATATATACTTAGAAAATCCTAAAGACTCTACCAAAAAGCTCCTGAAAACAAAAGATTTGTTAGCAACGTGACAGACTACAAAATTGACACACAGAAAACTTTTTTTAGGGGGCTGTAGAGATAGCATGGAGGTAGAGCATTTGCTTTCCATGGAGGACAGTGGTTCGAATCCCGGCATCCCATATGGTTCCCCGAGCCTGCCACGAGTGATTTCTGAGCACAGAGCCAGGTGTAATCCCTGAGCACTGCTGGGTGTGACACCCCCCCCCCAAAAAAAAAAGAAAAAAAAAGAACAAAAAGAAAACTTTTCCACTTACAGTAATACCACAGATATTCAAATACCTTGGGGCCAACTTATCTGAAAAAGTGAAAAATCTGGGGCTGGAGCAATGGCACAGTGGTAGGGTGTTTACCTTGCATGCAGCTGACCAAGGACTGACCCCAGTTCGATCCCCAGAGTCCCATATGGTCCTCCAATCCAGGAGCGATTTCTGAACACATAGCCAGAAGTAACCCCGAGCAACACCAGGTATGGACCCCGAAAAAAAAACCAACAAAAAAATTAAAATTAAAATAAAGTGAAGAATCTACCTGAGCTCTTACTGCTGCAAATTATCAGACTCAATAAAATGACAATGTGGGACAAAAATGTGCCCTGGATCTCATCCCCCCCAAGACTATCTCAAAAGCTTTAATGGGGATATTTATGTTGTCTATGAATGTTTAATTTATTAATATTTATACCTCTTAGCATGTCTATATCCAAATGAAAAGGTAGCTTCCTCCATCCCCCTTTTTTTAAAAAAAATATTTATTCTTCATTTCTTATTCTGGATCTCATCCCCCCCAAGACTATCTCAAAAGCCTTAATGGGGATATTTATATTGGCTATGTATGTTTAATTTATTAATATTTATACCTCTTAGTGTGTCTATATCCAAATGAAAAGGTAGCTTCCTCCATCCTTTTTTTTTTAAAAAAGATATTTATTTATTTTTCATTGCTTATTCTGGTTCTGCTTAGTATGAAATTCTAAAAGAAATATCTTCTTGGGATAAAAGCTCAGGTCAAAAACAGGGCACAGAGATTGTATAGCCTGACATTTTTACTCCCCAATGCACCAACAATATAAAATGGTATCATTTCTTTATGCATAGGCACACTAAAATGGGTAAATCTTACATATCGAAATAAGCTCTTATCTATCTACTAGGGATAAAAACCCATAAAGTTTATCATACAGGGGCACCTCCCACCCTGACCATTTGTCATGGGAACTCGACTTAGACCTCATGTGATTGGACATCACTGGACGTCCAAATCCTGGATCACAATCATAGAACTGACACAGTTCCCTGCAACAGCACCAGGAATCAAACTTGCCCCTTGGGAGAGTCCCAAATACAGCTCTGGCACCAACTTGTGCCATGTTCATACAACATCCTAATGACTAGGAAACAATAACTTGATCTTAAGGCAGGTTGCCTCATCTCATCACCTAATGGTGAGATGAAATAAGAGGGCACTTCATGCTTTGATCTATGCAAAAAACAAGACCACTAATTACAGAAGACTGACTGCAACAACCGTGACTGAGCAGGACTTCTGGAACCATAAAAAAAGACACTATCTTAGACTTTTTTCCCTAGGACCTGTGCAAAAATCAAGATCTCTAATTACAGAATACTGACTTTGACAACCACAACTGTGCAGAACATAAAAAGACTTCAAAATTTGAAAATGAACATGGCTATAACGTGGATCCCATGACAGTAACCTTCAATGGTGGAGAAACCCTGCGGGGTCCTAAAGCCCCCCGGAGGGGCCCGGCCAGCGGGGAAGCGGCTGGGAGGCTCTTGGACGTCCGCACCTTTATTTGGCTGGGTTAAAAGAACAACCACACCTGTAAAAAATCTGAGAGAGGTTAGTAATGAAGACCTCAGGCGAAATATCCGATCAGAGGCAAAATTTATTGGTTCAGCATCTCTTATATAGAGGAGGAGAAATGGGCAGGTAAAAAGGACATGTCAATCATACTTTTTGGCGCGAAGGTTATAGAACAAAGGCAGTAAAATATTCAGAGGGGAGGGAGACCTTATGTCTCCAAAGTGGGATCTACAGCCCGCTTATCTGGAGCTAACATCAGTCTGTGAAGGGGCAGGTTTTTGAAGGTAGCTATTAACTCCGGAAAGAAGCTAAAGGGAGTGGTCTAGATCTGGAATTAGCATTGGGGTGTTTACTTTTCTCTTTGGCTTCAAAGAAAAATCTCCTTCAGCTGTGAAATACCTTTCCTGTTAGCTCAAAAGCTTACAGCAAAGTCTGCAGGTAGGCAGCCTTAGGTAAAAGGCTGCATAAAAGACAGAAGACAGAAAAATTTATCTCTGACAGGATACTGTCTCCAACAAAACCCTATATTTCTTCAGCCAAGGGAATTTCCTTTCTAATTTCCCCAAATACTGTGCATGTACAAGAAGGTGACACTGGTTATCCCCTTCCTTTATATTTTTTCCTTTCCTTTTCTTTCTTCATTTAACTTTATATTTATAGTTTCTAGACATGGGCTCCTCCACCATTTTTTTGTCTTCTTTTTTTAATTTTTATTGTGACCAAAGTGCATTACAAATCTTTCACTGCATCATTCATGGTACATAGTGATAATGAATGAGGGGCATTCCCATCACCAGTGCTGTCCTCCCTCTGCCCCTATTCCCAGTATGCATCCCATATCTCCCTCCTCTACCCCCCCCCCAGTATGCTAGTGCAACTGGTCTCCACCTAACAGCTTGTTGTAGATTGAGCATCCATTCCACCATCATTGGAGATAAAAAGGATAAGAAAAAGGGGAGAAAACAATTTGGTGATAACTACCAAAAAAAAGAAAGGAGAAAAGAAAAAAAAGAAAGAAAAATGGAAGAAAAAGGAAAAAATGGACTTGACCAATAAAAACAAATCTCTAAATAATAAACACAATCATGAAAAAGGAAGAGAAAAGTGGAACAACAAAGAGAAGGAAAATAAATTCAAAAACTAACAAATCAAAACAAAACAAGAAAAAGTATGGGTGCTGGAGTGGTAGGGTTTGGCGTTCCCCCACTTTTTTTTTGCATAGGCACTATAAGCATTGGGGAAGAAAGGGAATTCCCATGGCCTAAGAGATTCAGGGTTTCTCCATCCTTGAAGCATTCCATCATGGGATCAACCCCTGGCTCCATATATACTCATTACCCCATCCCAAAGGCTTTTTTGTGATGCCAGGAAAGTTTCTTCTTGGTTGTGTGTGAGAAAATCAAGCCACTGTTGCTAGCGATCTTGGTATTTGCGCAGATTATAGATCAGGGTCTAAGATAGAGTCTCTAGATTCTTGAGGTTCCTATTCATCGTTGTTGTTCCACCTTTTTTTTTTTTTTAACAGAACCATAAAACATGAATCATTTGTTCTGCCTCATAAGTTGAGGGAAAAAAGTGGAAAGTACCAGGGCAAGGGATCTCATGAACATTGAGTGGAAATAAAAGAATGATCAGACCTAAAAACCTAACCCAAGATCAAAGACAATAGAATCAAGAAACCCAAACTCCAACAAGCTATACAGAAAAGGGACCTGTTACACTAGCAGTTCATAGGGCTAAGGGCAGAGTAATGGTATGCATGCTGGAAACCGGGGTGGAGGGAGGTTTTGTGATGGGAATGGCCCTAATTCACTGTAACTGTGTACCTTAAATATAACTGTGAAAGACTTTTAATTCACATTGCACAATATAAATTATTAAAAATAAAATTGGGTTGAAAGATTAAAGAAAAAAGAAATATAATGCTTGACTGAAAGACAGGCAGGGGATTGGGGAGGAGGTTAATTGGGGACATTGTTGATGGGAAAGTTGCACTGGTGAAGGGGTGTGTGCATTTTATCTGAAACCCAACTATGAATATGTTTGTAACCATGGTGCTTAAATAAAGAAATTATTATTAAAATATTGTATTACCATGATTTGCCAAGTTTTTCATAATACAGTTTTAGGCATTCAATATTCAAAAAGCCACCCCCTCAAAATATTCCAGCCACTACCAAAGGAACAAAACTTTTCTGTATCAACCTATTGGAAGCACTTTCTCCTTACTGTCCTCCTATTATCTATGATCTATCTATACCTCTCTGTTATCTATAATGCTATAGTCCTGTAGAGGAGTGAGAACACCCAATGTTTCTTTTTACTTATTTTACTGAACATCCATGTTTTCAGAAAAAGAAACTTTTTTATTATAATAATTTTTATTGTGACCAAAGAGTGAATAACAAGTTGTTCACAGTAATATTTAAGGTACATAGTGACAATGAATTAGGGCCATTGCCACCACCAGGGTTGCCCTCCTCCCTCCACCCCTTTTTCCAGCATGTGCCCCATATCTCCCCTTTGTCCCCCGGAGTGCTAGTGAAACTGTTTTTACTTTTCTTTATGTGAAGGTTATTGCAATGTATATACAAAAGAATTTTAAAACCCACTGCTATGAAGTTGAATACTTGGCTATGTATAAGGTAGGTTATAGTAAATAGTATTGACATGAATATAGAGTTTCCATATTTTTCAAATTAATTTTCTTCATTCCTTAGAATTGGAACAGCTTAATCATATGAATGGTCCATTTTTATTATATTTTTTATCATTTTTCAATTCATGTCATATTTAAATTGATTTTACTAATGGATTTTACTTTTTAATTTATTCTGTTCATTGAAACATTTTTTGGGTGGAGTCATGCCCAGCAGAGCTCAGATTTTTTTTCTGGCTCTGTACTTAGAAATTACTCCTGGAAGTCTCAAAGGACTATATGAGATGAAAGGGATCAAATACTGACCAGCTGTTTCAAGCAAATGCACTACCCACTGAACAATCACTCCACTCCTCTATTCATGCATTTTATGAAAGTGCAACATTATGTATCTTAACTTATTTATCTTTCCTCTGGAAATATTAAGACATTGAAACTACTAAATTTAAATATGATATTATCTTTTACCTTAACATTTTTGCGTTTTGAGAGTAGACATCAAGAAGTAGAATCAGCAGCAAATTTGTTTTTGTTCAATAACTTTGTCCATTATAACTAAAACTTGTATAACTATTGTTTCATGTTACCTAAATAAGGACTAGCAACAATAACATACTACAAATAGTTGCATCTCTTTTCAGATTTTTATTAAGATTTTTCATCATATTGGAATATATTTACAGCTAATGTGATTATTCCTCACTGCTGGCAAGATTGTTTAGCATTCCACCAGTAGTCACAGAACTTTAACATCTTTCTAGTATAGCTAGAGGAACAGACTTTCTTCTTACTCCTGTCTTAGTTACAATTTACTTAGTTACTAGTTACTATTTCCTCAACTTATTTCATTTTAATGTATTGAATTATTTTAACTGTATAAGAATAGACCTTATGTTCCACATCAGGATGAATGATCAATAACTGAAATATTAATTTTCTTCTCAATAACTGAAATATTATCATTATAATAATTATAATTTTTATTATAATAATGAAAATATTATTTTCATTTTCATTATTACTATTTTTGACAAAGCAATGTAAGTTCCCTGTTTCCTTATAAGATAATTTACTCTCATTCGTTTGGTATCCATAGCCATCTACTGTATTGAAACTATCACACATTTTAAAATAAGATTATTAATGATATTTGGTTTATTATTTATTAAATTGTTTCTCAACTTAAGATGCATCTTAGTGTATTGCCAAATTACATATTAACAATTGTCCTTCAATATTTGTAAACAGTAATCTTTCATAATTTTTATTTAAATTTACTGCTGAAAAATTTGAATGTATGTAGTTATTATTTTTTGAATGTTGTTTCTGTAGTGATATTTAGAATGTTGTCAGCAGACTAATGTTACATGAAAATTAGATTTCTAAAGTATCTGGATAGATAGTTTTCAAGAACAGTTTTCAAGAACTCTAAGACTGATTTCTTCACCATGTAATATTTTTTTTTAAATATGGACCGCTTCACTAATTTGCATGTCATCTTTGGGCAGGGGCCATGCTAATCTCTGTATAGTTCCAATTTTAGTATATGTGCTGCCGAAGTGAGCACACCATGTAATTTCTTGATAATCATACAAATATTCAGAGAAGCAACTCTGAGAGTATTTACTGAATGCTAACAGGCGTGGCTCCGAAGAATAAAAGTTAGTGCTTACAACTAATTTATGAAACAAGTAGAGTATTCTAAAGCCTTTACAGCAATTTGACTAAATAAACTAAGAATATTCAATTTAGTATAATAATTAATTGATAGTATAAGTAGTTTTATTTGATTAATTTTATCGTAAATTATTTTAGAAAATTATATAATATAATACAAGTAATTTTATAAAATAACAGAATTATATTTACAGAAAAAGTAGGAATGCTTAATGTTCAGACTCTGCTCATGTAAACTTTTTGAGCTCTGTATCAAAAGGGGTTATGACCAATGAATTGATCTGAGGACAGTCTCCGAATACTATAGTCAAAATTTTAGAAAAAATGTGATGTTGTCTTCATTAATTATGGTCTTCCTCTAATCATTTTATTGAGTTTCTGGGTAGAAGTCCACGAAATTCGGTTTGAAGTAAGGACAGAGTGATCCAGTAAAGCTGGGTTGGGTGAAGGTGTGAATGTGAGTACGATCAGTAAGGTTGTAGAAAGAAATGTTATTATCCTCATAGTCCAAGAAAACCACAATCTTTTGTGGAACATTTTTTATCTGGATGCTTTCTTCCCTGGAATTGTCTTGGAAACCACAAGTAAGAGCTCTATATTCACATCCCTTCTTCTCTAAGACTCTAAGTTTTTTTATAGATGAATGTTGGAGTGAGTTGTCTTTCCTTATTTCCTTCTCATAAACACCTAAAGTCCACTCGCCAGTACCTTTTAAATCCACTTCCCAATAATATCTCCCTGAAGTGAAATAACTTTGATTAAGTTTGATAAAGTTGTCATCTTCTTCCTCACTGCTTATATGTCCAACTTGTGTTAACTCTTTGAGATTCTCTTTGTCCTCTGGATAAGATTGATTCTGATTAAAGTGTTCATGCTTTAAAGTCACGTTAGCTTGAAGAAAAGAAAAGGAAAAGAAGAAAGTAAACATTTGAAAACAAATCATTCATACAGTTTATTTTTTCAAAAAAAACAGAGAAAATGTAAATAAGATAAAGGGAGAAATTACTTTTTCTCTGATAAACATTTATTGATGAAAGGTGGACAGGGAAAGATTGTATTTTCACCAGGAGTTCAAGTCTACTTTCTTTTTTCTTATTCTATAGTACTCTTTATACTGCTAGTATCTAAACAGAAATTTTACTTGAAAATAATATTCTTTTCATACTCTTTACAAGTTACTTATGCTCATTATTTATAATAGATACCATGTGGCCTGAATTCTTTTAACTAACTTTGGACATTTTGATAACCTTTAATTTAATTAACTTCTGTTGAATTATCAGATTAAGTTTTCATCATAGAACCAAGTTGTTGAGAAGCACAGATGAGATAAAGATATGAGGCAATATATGATTGTGGAGTCACTACCAGAATAGCAAATTCTGACACTAGTTTTCAATTTAGGCTAATATTTTATCTTCATTTTCTTTCCTGAAGTTGTAAAATCAATGGTTTATCAAACTCAAGTGTGATCTAATTTAGGAGGGAAAATCAGGATAGCAGAAGAAAGTTTGGAAATGGCAGTGGGTGAGTGAAAAATGTTTTCAGTTCTTACCCAACTGAAAATGTTCCTTTCTCCAGTCTGAAAAATAGCAATAAAAATGGAGACTAAGATTAAACTGTAAGTCACTAATAAAAAAACAAAATGCTCTCTTTTCTACACATCACTTGTACTTTCAACTTTCCATATAGTCTTCTCTAAATTTCACAAACTCTTTTAAATTCCATAAAGTTAAGCAAATTGCATGCTTTCTGTGCTGTATTTAAACTTAGGACTCTTTCTCCCAAGTCAGGCCTATTTTGATGTAATCACTTTTTTTTCCAGTCACACAGGTATAGAGACTAACTGGAGTAGAATGTAGTATTTTGTACCCCATGATCTCATTTAACTTTATTAATATCCTCCTCAAATAGAATAGAAGCTATGAAAAATATTTTCCTTTTATCTTGAGGATTTTTTCCCAGATCATCTCAGAGTTGAGGTTAAAGTTATGACTAAGACTTCTAAACTTATTCCTCTATTTTGGATTTATAATAAAATCTTTCATATTTTTCTTCAGAGAAATTTGTCAAGGTTCTCTACTTCTCAACATTATCTGATTCTCTCTTTGGTTACTTCTTTTATGATAGAATTTGGACTTCTGTTTAAAGATTTTACATTTTTTTTTGGTTTTTCAGCTACACCTGTTTGATGCTCAGGGGTTCCTCCTGGCCAAGTGCTAAGAAATACCCCTGGCTTGGGGGGACCATATGGGATGCCAGGGGATTGAACCGTGGTCCTTCCTTGGCTAGCGCTTGTAAGGCAGACACCTTTCCTCTAGCGCCACCTCACAGGCCCCGATTTTACATTTTTAAGCTAAAATCTTTATTATTATTATTATTATTGTTGTTGTTGTTGTTGTTGTTGTTGTTGTTATTGTTGTTGAATCACACACTCAGGAATCACTCCTGGCAGGATGGAGACACCATAAGGGGTCAGATAAATGCAAGGCAATTACTGCTGTGCTATCACTCCAACCCCTAAAGGTTTTACTTTTTATATATATAGAAAAAAGAAAGAAAGAAAGAAAGAAAGAAAGAAAGAAAGAAAGGAAGGAAGGAAGGAAGGAAGGAAGGAAGAAAGAAAGAAAGAAGAAAAGGAAGAAGGAAAGAGAAAGAAAGAAAGAAAGAAAGAAAGAAAGAAAGAAAGAAAGAAAGAAAGAAAGAAAGAAAGAAGAAAGAAAGATAGAAAGAAGGAAAGCAATGAAGGAAAGCAAAGAAGGAAAGCAAAGAAAGTATGCCGTAGGGGCCGGAGCGATGGCACAGTGGTAGGGCGTTTGCCTTGGATACAGCTGACTCGGGATGAACCTCGGATCGATCCCCCAGTTTCCCATATGGTCCCCAAGCCAGGAGAGATTTCTGAATTCATAGTCACCAGTAACCATGAGCATCACTTAGTGTGACCCAAAAAAGCAAAAATCAAAATAAAGGGGGGGGGCAGAAGCAAGAGAAAGAGATAACAGGCCCAATAGTGCAGTGTTTTAGACCTGAAGTGTTAGTGATCATTAAGGCAATGCTGGAGACACATGCTGTACTGACATGAATCCAATTCCCATCCCTCTGAATGCAAGTATGTACTCCATTCTTTTGATCTATTTTAACCTCTAAGCATTTTAATTTTATGAATATTTTTATAAAATTTAAAGGATTTTTCAAACATTTTAAAACTGAAAACAATCATAGAAAATATGTAATAATAGAAAGTAATAGTTAATATTTGCCCAAATATAAAATATAATGTTTACCTTTTTAATTTTCATAGTAATATTACATTGTTTTATTAATAAATGTTAATTTGGCTCTCCAATTTTATAAAGATTACTTTGCATTTTGCACTTCCTTCTCTAAAATAAATGGGATAACAATTTATACTGAGTCCTCTTCTAACCAAACTATGGGGTTTTCCAATTAGCAATTAATTATTTATATTCTTTAGCTCTGCAAAACAACTTATTATCTGTCCCACCACAAAACACAAGAGATTGATGTCAAATAAATCTTTATTTTGTCAGTAGATATGTGGTGTTCATATAAGTGTGAGTGTGTGTGGTTACTAAACTCAAAATAGTAGGCTACACTGTAACATATAATGCCAGGAGCAAAATTACATACCAGGATATAGCCATGCTTTCTTCCAATCTAAAAACAAGAAATTCATGTCAGACAAAGTAAGACATTAATGTAAGGCCTAATATTCCTCACCTTCCCCTTTTATTACTTCTTAGAAGTCATCATTAAATCTATTGCCCCCCTTTTTAAAGGAAAGACGTTGGGTTGGGAATCAGAACGTCAGGTGGCATGGGAGATCCCCAGGATCTTACCTGCATCATATAAGAACTTTCGTCTTTCTGAAAGAACAACATGTAACTATGATACACAGAACTGATATAAGAGAAGATTATTCTTACTGGGAAAAAGAGAAGACTTACCAAGCTCTGCCTTAAGGTTTTCTGAAACAGAAGATATAGCATCATCAAATTAGGTTTATCTGCACTTTAGTTTGTGTAGTAATTAAAAGAATCAAGTGTGTTCTTAAAGTTGTGTGGTCTCCATAGTAAAATGAATGGAAAAATATTTAGCTCATATTTAAAATCTAAAACAAGTACTCAGAAGTCACTGGAAAGTGCTATTTAGTTAGAAAACTGGGAATTCCTGCTTCTAAGATATTAAAAAATTGTAGGGTTTTTGAAGCTATTCTTAGTGTAGGTTTTTTGTTTGTTTGTTTTGTTTTTTGTTACTCCTGGCTATCTGCTCAGAAATAGCTGCTGGCAGGCACGGGGGACCATATGGAACACCGGGATTTGAAACAACCACCTTAAGTCCTGTGTCGGCTGCTTATGCTGCTGTGCTATTTCTCGAGCCCTTTTGAAGCTATTCTTAAAGTGAAGAATGAAAAGCTAAATGAAACAAGACATTTTCACAAGTTAGAAGCAGCAACAAAGTTGGGTCCCAGAGTCCAGGAAGGCATCCACAAGTCTGAAAAGCCCCACTCCACATGCTTCAAGATCACTGTCCACATTCCTCTAAATATGTTACATGGTTTTCTCCTTTCCATGTGACTCTCAAATCTGTTCAATTGTGATATTTTGTACTTTCCTAGGGATCATTTAGAAACTTTTCATTTCACCATCCACTGTGTAGCAATATCCTCAACTTGTACTTAATCTCTGATTTGCACAGAAGTCTAAACTAAACTCACCTCTTTTAAAAAATAATTTTTATTGTGACCAAGGTGAATTATGAATCATTCACAGTAATATTTAAGGAATATAATGACATTGAATCAGGGGTATTCCCACCACCAGTGTTGTCCTCTCTCCACCCCTATTCCTAGCATCCCCCTTTTTTACCCCCTGGACTGCTGGTATAACTGGTCCTTCTGTGTATAGCTTGTGGTAGAGGGTATCGATTCTATTGTCATTGCCTTTGGGTTTGGTGTTTAATAATTTTTTATTTCTACTCAATATTTATATGACTGTTTGGTCCTGGTACCATCCATTTTGTTGTTTTTTAATTTTCTTCTATTTTTTTTTCAAACACAAACACATAACTTAAATCATCTTGTTCTGTCACATAAATTGAGGAAGAAAAACAATAAAAACATAAACTCACCTTTGACTTTAGATGCATCTTCCTTTTCTTTTTTCACCCGATCTCTTTCCAGAAATTCTTTCTCTCGTTTTCTAACTTCTCTCTCTTTGGCATGATGCTCTTTCCAACCAATATAACTAATCCCAACAATGAGGAACCCCAGCACAGGAACAGTACCTATCAGAGCTGCTTTCCATGGAGATATCCTAGGGAAGAAGGGTTCTAACACAGAGACACAGAGACACACATACAGATGAGGACTGGCTTGGAGGAAGCCGTGGACTATCTCTCCAAGGCACCCCTTGCTCCACATCTCCACATTCTCATTTCTATACCCTAGCCATACCCCCAACCTTGTCTTAAGGTTCACACTTCACTGACCTGGGAGGAAAATGAGTGACTTTTTCTCTTGTCTGGAGATAGGATTCTGAATGGAGCAGGTCACATTACCCAGAGACTTGTCTGTGACCACAAGAGATGTCTCTACATGAAAGAGCCCATCTCTGTCTTGACTCAAGGACTCAGAGAGGGACAGAAGCTTCATTCCAGACTCGTCATTCCACTGAACTCTGGGTTTTGGAAACCAACCTCCTGAGGAGCACAATACCCTGATCCCACCATCTTCAGGTCCTGCCATGTGTACGCGAGGAGTAGAACCCAAACCTGAGGAGATAAGACATGTGTCTATGTCCTGTGGCTCTTGAGAAACAAACTATCTGAGGATGAAGCTTGTAGGGCTTCATCAGTCACTAGAATAAGTAAATTGAAACTCAGAAATCAAGAATCATATCCAAAGAGTATGAGGATGGACTGTAATTCAGTTCTGTATTTCAGTTTTTGTTGTTATAAATATTGCTGTTTGAAAGTGAGGAATGCTCAGGGACACTCCTGGCTGTGTGCTCCTTGATCAAACTAGGGTTGACTATATGAAACAAGAACCTAAACTCTATTATCTTTCTACCTCAAGTATCTGGGATTCAGTTTTTAAATAAGTTTAATATCTTTGTAATAAAATAAAGTTGTTCCTCTTCCACTTGTTTTGGACAAAATTTATAGTGAGATTTGACATCCTTCAATTAATGTTACTAATGGAACTTTAGTTTAATTTGCCTTTTCTCTCTGAGGGTATTAATACCTATGTAAATTAATCTCAGGGTTTTTGAGGATAGTAAAATATTGTCAGATGCAATACTTATAACATGCAGTTCCAAAATGGCCTCTTGGGAGATGGGTCCATCCTTAAAATGACACTGGTACTGGCCATCATCAGAGGCACGGACATGCTGGATCCGCAGAGCCACAGCTCCCTTGTCAATGGAGTCTCTCAGTAACTCTGTCCTGCCACGGTACTCCAGCATTTGTTCTCCATCTTGTTCCTGTCCATTCTGGTACATAAGCACTGTAGAGGAGAGCTGAGATCTATTCCACCAGATGTGCATGTGGGCTGCACTCTGTTCAGGAGAAAGCTGACAGGGCAGTGTGGCATCTGTCCCTAGCAGAACCATAACAGGCTCAGTTGGTCCCTTCACAGAAAACTCAGCCACTAAATTAAAAAAAAAAAGACAGAATGAAAATTATTTGAAAAGGAATGAGATGAAACCTTTATTTGTATTTATTTGGAAACATTTCTATTTGTAAGACTTTCAGAAAAGTTTTATACTTTCATAAATATATTATAATAGGTATAAACATACATCACTTCTATGCTATATAACATGTACTATTTATAAATATATTCTGAGTTATTTATCATAGCTATATATACTGCATAAAATATACATACACATAAATGCATATAAGCTCAGTTTTACTCAAGGAAAATATAACCATATTACTGCATACAATCATAATCATTTGATTATACTTGATACTGTTTTTTCATCATGCTTAAATATTTCATATATTTGTGAATATTTCACAGTGTCCTAATTATTTGTACAGTCTCCAACTAAACAGTTTTATATTTATTCACATGATAAATTTATACTTTTAGACAAAAGTGCTGGATAACATATATGGAAATTAAACACTTTGATACTTGCTATATAATGAACTCAAATGAAAGATTATTTATAATTTATACCCAATTAAAGATTATTGCTGGGAGCCCCTCACCCAAAAGCCATAATTGTTACCTCCTCTTTAGATTTTTTCCAAATATTGCCTCTCAAACATTATCCATAGGATTATTTTATTTTATGATGTAAGAAATAATTACTTGATAAGATGCTTTGAATGTGGAGAAACCCTGTATCTTTTAGGGCAAGGGAATTCCCTTTCAAATATTCCCAATATTTACTGTGACTATGCAGAAAGAAAAACAAAAACAAAAACAAAAAAACATACTCTGGGGCCGGCGTGGTGGATCTAGAGGTAAGGTGTCTGCCTTGCCAGCGCTAGCCTAGGACAGACCGCAATTCAATTCCCCCGGCGTCTCATATGGTCCCCCTAGCCAGGAGTGACTTCTGAGCGTATAAGCAGGAGTAACCACTGAGTGTCACCGGGTGTGACCCAAAAACCAAAAAACCAAAAACCAAAAAACAAAACCAAAAAACCAAAACAAAACATTCTCCCCCACAAAACCTTCCTTTTTTCCCTTTCTTTTTTCTTTCTTATTATTGTTGTTTCTTTTGTTTTTTTTTGATCTTGTTGATCTTGTGTGTGTGTGTGTGTGTGTGTGTGTTTGCCGTTGCTTGTTTTTTTTCCTTCTTTCTTCTTTTAAATTGATATTAATAGCTTACAGAGATGGACTTCTCCCAGCCTTTTTTGACCCCAACAGAACCACAGAACTTGAATTACCTTGTTCTGCCTCATAAATTCGCGCGAGGTGGGGGGGGAAGTGGAGGATACCAGTAGTAGTCACTTGAACATTGAGTGGAAATAAAAAATGATCAGACCCAAACACCAAACCCTAAGTCAAGGACAACAGAATCAAGATATCCATTTTACAACAAACTATATACAAAAGGATCTGTTATACTAGCAGTCAGGGGGCAAAGAGGGAGGTATGGAATGCATGCTGGGAACAAGGGTGGAGGGAGGACAGCACTGGTGGTGGGAATGGTCCTATTTCACTGTCTCTATGTACCTTAAATATAATGTGAAAGACTTGTAATTCACAGTGGTTCCAATAAAAATATAAAAATAAGAAATACAGCCATGTTTTAGGCACATATAAAAATGTAAAATAATCAGATTGGTCTAGAGTGGTCGTATAGGGTTTATGGCATTTGCCTTGCATACTGCTGGCCACAGTTTTAATCCTGACATTGAAAACAGTCCCCTGGAACTGCAAAGAGTAACCCACATGCACAGAGCCAGGATAAGCCTTAAGTACTACCAGGTGAGGACAAATATGAAAGAAATTAAATGAAAAAGAACAACCAGATAGTGTTAAGGGTATCCTGAATTTAAAATTTCTATACTTAGATTTTGTTTTCTATTTTTGGTCCCTTTGTTTGTGGCACATACAGTTGTGCTCAGGGATTTCTTCTGGTTCTGTATTCAGGGATCTCTCCAGGAAGTGCTCAGGTCTTGGAGATATAGCCCCCAAAATGGGTCTGTGACTTTAAGAACAAAGGGTACTCTCAATTAGAAACTCCTGTGTCAAACTGAGAGTTGGTTGCCAGGCACATAGGAAACCTTGTGAGAATACAGGGGTAGAGGAGTTTTGTGGAGAGTTATTGGTGGAGAGTTATTAGCTAGAGGGATGTTGACTAGACTTCCTGAAAGGCATTGCTGTAAGCCCAGCTTGTTGCTTGTTGCTGTACTATTTTTGCTTTTATTTTTCTTATTTATTTTTAATAATTTATCTCCCATTTACCTGAAAACAAATGTATTATAATCAGCTATATCAACTATGTAACTATGTGATACAAGCTCTTTAAATAAAGCTCCTAAAACTCCTCTCTGTTTTGTCCTATTAAACCATTTATAGAGAAACCCTGTTGGCTGGAGTCATTGCTGAGCAACAAGAGGAAGGCATGTTTTGTTACATTTGGTGCTTGGAACAGGTGAGTGATGTGGATCTGTCTGTATTGGATAGTAACTTTGAGAAACATGTGGTTGTTGACTGGAATTGTTGCTGAGTGACAACTCTTAGGGTAGAATATTTGGTACTGTGGATTGAATCTGGGTTGGTTGCTATAAGGCAAACAGCAAATACCTGAACACTTTATGGCACTATTGCTCTGGCCTCAATAGTATCAGTGTAAATACTACAAAATTGTATTTTATGCACACTTGCAAAAACTAATAAGCTAAATCTAATACACTTAAATATAGGGAAATATTAGCCATCAGTTTTATAAACTTTGTCCAAAGGAATAAAATGATTTATAAAAAGGAAAACCATTCAATTTTCAGATTGGCACTTCAAAACTATTAGCAGCAAACAGAACCTGGATTGTTTTGGGATATAACTACTGGTGATAGGGTAAAGTGAAGACTAGTGGATAACCAACTAGTTTCATTATAAATAAAGTCATTGAAAACAAGACAGAAAATAAAAATCATGAAGAAAACTAACCTGTTGGGCACCAACTGGACACCTGCAGAAGAAGAAGGAAAGAACCAGCCAGAGAGATGCTAAGTAGGGGTACCATCATCACAGTGGAGGGTAGGCAGTACAAATTTTTTACTCTGATAATGAGGTATTCTGTTGGAGAAAGTAGTGAGAAAATAATCTGAGTGAAGATATTTTCTAGAAATCATGTTTGGGCAGTTTCCATGTCTGTATTCAGGCATCTTCATAGTCTCTGTTCTTGAACAAGATATAAATCAAATTGTGAAAAATTATGGGTACACCAGACATGCAGCTGAAAGCTGGCAATCTTGAGAGGAGGCAAGTCAACTCCCCATCCTGCTGAATCCATGCCTGATACAGCCATCACCCATAATGAACACTTCCTCAATTGCCCTGCTTCACTTCTCCTCTATCGATCTCTGCAGAGACACCAGTCTGATCAAAACTCCATGTATGCTGGTATTTGAGCTGACATGAAGAGGACATTATAAGAGTGAGTGATGGTACCCTCCCGCTGTTTCTTGTACTTCTGGAATCCCTGGCAGCAGAAAATACACCCACAAAAGACTCAATAATAGTGCTTGGAATTACTGAACAACTTCATTTTTGTTGAATTTTGTAATCCTGGTAGGAATACACTAATTGGTTTCTGAAATCACCTAATATCCTAAAACAAATGAAGTGACAGAATGATCAACTAGCAACAAGAGCTAACTAAACCATCTGAGGACGATTTAATGACCTCATTGGAGAAAACAATTTTCACAAATTTGCTTGTTGCTGTACTATTTTTGCTTTTATTTTTCTTATTTTTTAATTTTTAATAATTTATCTCCTATTTACCTGAAAACAAATGTATTATAATCAGCTATCTCAACTATCTTACTATGTGATACAAGCTCTTTAAATAAAGCTTAAAAATCATGTTTGTAGGCTAGAGAGATAATAGAGAAATTTAGGTGCTTGACTTCCATGAAGGCAATCTTAATTCAATTCCTAAACCTGCCAGCAGTGATCACAAGCACAGAGCCACGATTAATCTCCAAGCATCACCTGGTGTGGTCCTAAAACCAAAAGCAAAAACTTGTAAGATTACCACCGTGGAAAGAAGGGGATCAGATGAGGTGGTAGAGATAGAGGGACACTTGGACAATGATGAAAGGAAGTGAACTCTCTGGTGGATGAATGGAAGTGAACTCTGTGGCGCTGGATTGTGTTATTTATGAAACCTTAATATTAACATTATTGTAAAACTAAAATAAATTTTAAATCAAACTTGGGGACTACAGAGATATTAAATCATGTAGAATGCTTGCCTTGTACTTAACTACCCTAAATTCAATCCCTGGCTCTTTATATGGCCTCTCAAGTTCTTCCAGGAGTGGCCACTGAGTACCACAGTATGTGGCCAAAAATTTTAAAGCATCACATTTGGCTCTTTTTCCTCACAAGTGTTAAGATAAACCCTATCAACTTTCACTCATCCATGGTCTTTTCCTTTCTCTTTCAAAAAACTGACAATGCACATAGAAACCATAAATGATTCTCTTGTGTTCTGTAAACTTTTTACTTTATAAGTAAAAAATCCATCCTTTATCAAGTTTCACTTCAAATTGATATTCAATGTCAATAATTTATCAAATATAGTTCATTCACAGTAATTTATTATCATATTCTTATATTTATTAATTAATTTAATAATGCATTGTTCGTACCTTTAATAATTGCATTAATTCAGAATCATACTTCAGAAAGGGAAGGTTGTTTCCTTCAGTCTCTGAATTTGCTTCCTTCTTTGTCTGGACTCACATGTCTCCTCAACTTCCCACCTACATCACCACATCTCTCTTACCATATAGATTGAAGCAGACAAGAGGGATATCTTGGAAGGTCCTGTTCTCCGTAGAACACCATTCAAATCCCAGTTCCAGAGACAGTTTTTATCTGGCTGTTCTGTGATCAGCATCCAAATTATGACTGCAGAGGTTGTAAGGGGCCAGTTTCTAATTCACCCATGATTTGAGAAAATATTCTCAAGAAGGAAAACAGGTAGTGATTCTAGGAGGTCATGCAAAAGTCTTCCCTAGAATGAGTTTAGTAAGAAAGTCACAGACTTTCTCTAACTTTTCTAGTCACTTTGAAAGTGCAAGTAATAAAGTAATAAAGTAAATATTAGGAGACTTTGAACTGTGCTGAGCCATACAATACAAACTCTAACAGGGGTGGAGGGAGGATAACATTGGTGGTGGGAAGGCCCCATTTAATGTCACTATGTACCTAAAATATTACTGTGAAATATTTTTAAACCACTGTGGTATAAATAAAAATTATTAAAAAAATAAACATCAGTCATTTCACACTTAGAAAAAATCTAGCATGTTTTCTCCGTCCACATGGAAAAAGCTGGAATCACATTATTCTGGCAGGTGCTCACTTTCTGACAATTAGATCTGTTATCAGCCTAAGTTTCAACCCACAAAGTTGAACTCTCCACCTTGTGTACTGCTTCCTTTTCCCATGAAGCCTTTTATGCTCTGCTGAGTACTCCTTCCCTTGCAATACCTTCTGTATCACTTGGGCTCTAACACCCATTCAGTATAGTGGGTAGAACATACTTGGAAAAGTAAAGAAAAATATCTATAGGGAGAAAAAGGAAAGGCTGAAGACTCTATTTGCTCCTGTCTACTCTGTTCATTATTTTAGTCTATTCCAAATTACAAATACATAAAAATATGAATTTCGAATGAGTCTGAAAAGAATTCGAAATATATATATGAATTTGTATGTATATTTATGTAGATACATACCTTAAATTTTTTTTGTTTTTGGTCAATTAGTTGATTGAATTCAGTTAACCTGTGGAGAGAATTTGGAGAAAATTACAAAGAGGGGCCGAATAGATGACATGGAGGTAAGGCATTTGCCTTGCATGCAGAAGAAAGAAGGTTCAAATCCTGGCATCCCATATGGTCTCCAGAGCCTGCCAGGAGTGATTTCTGAGCATAGATCCAGGAGTAACCCCTGAGCAATACCGGGTGTGACCCAAAAACAAAAACAAAAAGAAAGAAAGAAAAGAAAATTGCACAGAGCACATACTAGTGTGTGTTCAAAGGAGGAAGGTAAAGAATGCTGCTAGTATAAGTGGTCCCCTCTGTGACCAGCTTGTTGTAGATTGGGTTTTGATTCTTTTGTCGTTGGCTTTGGATTTGGTGTTAAAGTCCAATCATTTTTATTACTACTTAGTGATCATATAACTGCTCGGTTTTGGTACCCTTCATTATTTCCCCCTCATTGAGAGGCAGAGCAAGATGGTTCAAGTTATGTGATTTGTTTGAAGAAAGAAAAGCAATAATATGAGGTAAAAATCAAGCAAGCCAAAAAAAATGGGCAGAGTCCAGAGAGGCTCTTAACATCAGTTTGAGAGAAGAAAGGGAGAAAGAAAGAGAAACACCACAGCAAAAAAAAAAAAAAAAAAAAAGAAAAAAAGAAAAAAGAATGAAAGAAAAACAAAAAATCCAATGAGCACTACAGCAATAAAGACAAGCACCACTTAATAACCAAGGTTCTGAAATAAAAAAAAATGAAGCACAAAAATAAGTGAAAATGGATCTCTCCTTCCTGGGAGCCGGGAGTCTAGCAGGAGGAGTTTTGGCAGGCCCCCGCCATGCCAGAGGCCTGCTTGGCCAGGCCTAGTGGGGGTGCGGGACTTGGGTAACCCCAGCACCCCTCTACCGCCCTGCTCCAGATCTCCAGGGCTTCCCCGGGCCACACGCCTGGGCAAGCCGGTGAGTTGGGTCTCTTGGTCGAGCTTGAAGGTACCCTAGGCCTTCCCCCACCATCCATGCACCTCCTTAGGGAGGGTCTGGGTGGGACTCTGAACTTATGGTCTCCCAGCTTCTTGAAGGATCTCTCCTTCCTGGGAGCCGGGAGTCTAGCAGGAGGAGGTTTGGCAGGCCCCCGCCATGCCGGAGGCCTGCTTGGCCAGGCCTAGTGGGGGTGCGGGACTTGGGTAACCCCAGCACCCCTCTACCGCCTTGCTCCAGATCTCCAGGGCTTCCCCGGGCCACACGCCTGGGCAAGCCGGTGAGTTGGGTCCCTTGGTCGAGCTTGAAGGTACACTAGGCCTTCCCCCACCATCCATGCACCTCCTTAGGGAGGGTCTGGGTGGGGCTCTGAACTTCTGGTCTCCCAGCTTCTTGAAGGATCTCTCCTTCCTGGGAACCGGGAGTCTAGCAGGAGGAGGTTTGGCAGGCCCCCACCATGCCGGAGGCCTGCTTGGCCAGGCCTAGTGGGGGTGCAGGACTTGGGTAACCCCAGCACCCCTCTACCGCCTTGCTCCAGATCTCCAGGGCTTCCCCAGGCCACACGCCTGGGCAAGCCGGTGAGTTGGGTCCCTTGGTGGAGCTTGAAGGTACCCTAGGCCTTCCCCCACCATCCATGCAGCTCCTTAGGGAGGGTCTGGATGGGGCTCTGAACTTCTGGTCTCCCAGCTTCTTGAAGGATCTCTCCTTCCTGGGAGCAGGGAGTCTAGCAGGAGGAGGTTTGGCTGGCACTGGTAATCTCTGTCCAGTCTACATTTTCAAAATCGTGCGGGGGCGATAGCCCCCGTGCGCACAAGAAACATTAATAGTACTCTCACAAGAAACATTAATAGTACTCTCACAAGAAACATTAATAGTACTCTCACAAGAAACATTAATAGTACTCTCACAAGAAACATTAATAGTACTCTCACAAGAAACATTAATAGTACTCTTACAAGAAACATTAATAGTACTCACTATCATTGAATTATGTTTTTATGTATGCAGAATGTCCATTTTGTACTCTGCCCTTTTGCATACCCCTTCATAAGTTCATATTTCTCTTTAACTTCTTTAACTCCTATCATCATTACTCCTTTTTTACCCTTTCTAACTTAAGTACGGTAGAGTCAAAGTCACAGACCAAAGTGGTGCCCTAGAGTTAACACCCACCCAACAATTTAAAAAGGACACATATCTTTTCAACATTTTATGGGTGTTTTCTTTGATGGCTATAACTTTTGCTAAATACTTTCTTATACAGTGATGATCCCCCTCCCCATGTTTTTTATCTTCTCTTTGTGAACTGCTCAATATGGAATTTGGTGTGAAAGAATCCCTCAGTTTAATACTTATGTTTGAACCAAGTCATGGGTCTTGTTGGAAATGTTCTTACGCCCCCATATATCTGATAGCATCACGTGGCTTTATATTTTGTTTGCGTAGGCACACTAACATGGGAAAATACTATTCATACAAATAAGTTCTTATCTAATAGAAATGGGAACACACAAATCTTGTAGTGCAATGAGACCTTACACCCTGAACATTGACATAAACACCTGGCACAGGTCTCAGAAGAATGAGCATTCTCCATTTACCCCTTGATCTACAGAAGACATTTACAAAACATCCAAGGTTGTATATAATATCACCCGGAGGCATTCCTGTACCAGGGACGACCCTACAGCTGCTCTGACATTGATCTACTCAAAAGAGACACCCCTTAACACTGAGAAGACAACAAGAACAATGACCTGCTTACTGGACAGGGCTTGCTGTATTGCCCCTTAATGGTGAGGTTTGTCTATAACATCACCTGGAAGCAATCCTCTACCACGGAAGACCCTACCACTGCTCAGACATTGTCCTGCTCAAAAGAGACTTCCCTTAACACTGAGAAGACTTAACAACAACAACATGCTTACAGGACAGGGCTTCCTGCATTGCCCTTTCATGGTGAGGTGAAATGAGAAGGCACTCCACATCATGACTTCAATGTAGGACATGCAGATTCCAGAATCTTTAATACAGAAACATGAGACCAACAACAGAGACTGTGTGATAAGTGTGTTGGCACTACAGACAATGTCTTGGATCGAACAATAACTTGCCTGAGGCCTAGAGCTGGTCTTATGCCAGGAAACATCAGGGGTAGGATCTCTTTGTATTTAGGCCAAGGTTATTCCTTTCCATGCCTCTCATATTTTGGTGGGCCTATGCAAACAACAATTGCCACTCTAACACCGTGTTTACAGTGTTCCTTTGACTCTAATCCTTAAAACGCACCCACTTAAAATTTGAGGTTAACTTAAGCTAATATGCATGTACATGGAAATGTAAAAAATACTATGCCTCTAATGTTTAAGGAGTTACGTAAGTTTGATGGCTTTAGATTGCCTTGTGTGCTGTTAAGAAATATTATAATGTGCTACAATCTGGGAACTTGAGGGACAAAGTAATTGCACATGGATTCTGTTTTATTTATCTTAGCTTTCTTTGGTGAAAGTTCAAAGTTAAGATATCAGCAAAGGGACTTCTGATAATTATGTTATGGGTGATTGTCCTTCCACTGTAACTTTACCTTATCCTCTTTCTTTGCATCTTTTGTTCTCATAATTCAAAATAAAAAATTATAAAAAAATAAGTGAAAATGACAACAATAACAAAATAATAACAATAACAAAACCAAAGAGCAAAAAAAAAGTTAATAAATAAATAAAATTATTTTGTGCTGCTCTAACTTTTCATTTGTTTGTGGCCACCTAATGGTGATCACAATCTACGCATGGCTCTGTCTTTAGGAACCACTCCTGATGGTGCTCAGGAGACAATCATATGTGGTGCTGCAAATAAAACCTGGGTCAGTCATATTCAAGGTAAGCACCTTTACGACAGTACTATATCTCCAGCCTGTGACAATATTTTAATGTATATTATCATATCAACAGTTTTTCTATTAGCAAGTTTATCTTGTATTTGTTTACTTCTTATTTTGATATATAGCTTATAAAGGCATATATATGTGTATATAATATATATAATCTCAGAACTGGAATTTCAAAATGTAAATTAAATGTTTTGACATATTTTTCATACTGTAACTCAGAATCTCTCATTGTAAAGAATAAATAGTTGTTCTATGATTTGCGGAGACTTAAGTTATCTTTGAACAAAACTGAATTATGTGGTGGTGAGAGAACAAAAAGATCCTCATTATGTCATGGAAAGATGAGACTCATCATGAAAAACCCCTGAGCATCGCTGGGTGTGACCCCAAACAAACAAACAAAAAAGGTAGAAAGTATGAATGAATCCTAGTATTTTAAATCCCTGTACAACAAATAAGGCTCCTTGAGTAGATTAAAAAGTCATCATCAAAATGACAGATATATTGAGGAGAAGATAGAAGAAAAATAATATCAGAAATTGGATTTTCTTTAAAACTGAAGAAGCACTTGCTCTCTCTTGAGATTCTCTCTTTTATTCCCATAACACTTTAAGTAAAATTTTCTCATGGCTTTACTAAAATGTAAAATAATATAGATTGCTAATATATAGCTTATGAGTTATAGATAATTCTAAGTGTTTTTCATATTTAACTAACAATATCATACAAAATTATGGTAAATAATATCAAACTAATTGTCAAATAAGAAAACTAAAACACAGAGATAAAACTTGTAATGAGCTTGACCAAGATTGTCTCTCTTTCAAGTTCTAATATCCATCCTATTAACCAAAATAATTTTATGTATCAGACAGAAAACTTTGACTCGGTATTAATACTTTCTATATGCTGGACAGATTTAATTATTAAATGAATTCATTGTCCATTCCGGGTCAAAGTTTTCTTTCCTTATCTTACTTTCTATTTTGAGCATGAACATTTGGCGAACATGAAATTCACTATTAAGATGTTCCTGTGCAATGATTCAATTTTCTTTACTTTTTTCCTTTAATCTTTAAAAGATTTTCTGTGAGACCCTACATTTTCCAAATTCAGATGTGCATTTGGTATCTTGGATAAAAATCTCACAAAATAGACATTTGGGGAACCAAGACCTGGTAAGTAGGAGGAATGGCAGAGAACATGCCTGGTGTTTGGTGTAAGAAAGGTGAGGTCTTTCAGAATGTCTTCATCTATGTAATAAGGACTTAAACAATGTGAGTGTTGTAATATCTGTATGTTGAGTAAGGAGGAAAGTGAGGAAAAGTAGGCAAGGATCTGGATGCTTGCAAAGTACAATTCAGGGTATAGCTGTGCCTCCATCACATGAGAATGTGATTGAGAAGTTTTCTGAAACCAGAATAGTGTATTTGCTGAAGATATCTTTCTCAACAACCTCTTATACTTTCTTTTTTAATTTTTAAAAGAAAAAAATTATTATAGAATAGTAGATTCCACTGAGGTGACATATAGACTTATATCTTCAGAAAAGGACTTTTTGGTATGAAGATTCTTTTCTTGGAAAGGAGTAGTTATTTTTGAGAGTGTTAATCACTCATAATTCTTGAGCATAAAGCTATGACTGTTTAAGGGTTTCAGAGGATGAGTTTTGAAACAGTGTGAACTTCCTTAGTGATGCTATTTCACCGGTGGTTCCTATTTTGTCTCTCATAAAATCAATTTCAGAATTCATCTCTATGTGATTCTGATTTCTACTAAGAGAAAAATGATGGATTCCTGGAACTTTTCTTTGCCAAGATACCTCTTCACTATTTTGCTTCTTCAAGTGAACATATGGATATCAGGTAATAGTATTTAAATATTTTAATTATATTTTAATATGTTCTCTAGATAGAATGGTTTAGTCTCATAAATTGTCAGACATTCCTGAATTAAATTCTAAATCCTTTAATTTTGGTATAATGTTTTTTATTTCTCCATACACAAAAGCAAATATGTCATTTTATATGATTAAAGAACAAAATCAGGTATACTAGCTTCACCAATACCTTTTAATTTACTTATGTTCAACATTAAAAGAAATATATATTTTGATATCCAGATCTAATTTAAAACTTATTTGGGGGTGGGAGTAGACTGTGGCACACCCGACAGTGCTCAGGTCTTACTCCTGGATCTGCATTCAGGTGGTCTTGGGAGACCATATTGAGTGCAGGGAATCAACACTGACTTGTCCAGGGGTGGGGGAAAAACTGATTTGTCCACATACAATGGAAGCATCCAACCTGCTATGTTATATTTCTAGTCCTAATTTAAAACATTGACTTCAGCATTCTAAACATTATTTTATCTTCCTTCATATAATTACCACCATTGTAATTAAAAGTGAACTTTAAAGCTAAAAGGCTGCTTCATTGACGAGACAGAATCATTTTTTCTTATTCATTATCATATTTGCTTGAGTATTTGCTGCGAATATATGCAATGAAAATGAGGAAATATCTATAGACTCCCCAACATTACCAATAATTGTATATTTAGAATTTAGCAGGAAAATCATTCTCATGTTATTTTCACTTGTGGGTGTATTCCATAGATTCCTTCTTGGTGATTGGACCCTCAGAACCTGTTGTGGCCATGCTGGGTGCTGAGACTGTCTTACCCTGTCGTGTGTCACCAGCCATGAGTGTAGAGAACATGGAGCTGCGGTGGTTCCGGTCCCAGTTTTCAGAGGCTGTGTATGTGTATCAGGATGGAGTGGAGCAGGTGGAAGAACAGCTAGTAGATTATAAGGGGAGAACAGAGTTGGTTAAAGACTACATCACTGAGGGAAGAGTAGCTGTGAGAATCTACAGTCTCCGGGTCTCAGACAATGGGATATATAAGTGTTTATTTAAAAAAGACAATGATTTTGAAGAAGCCACGTTGGAATTAAAGGTAATAGGTAAGTAATGATTTGCAAATGAAGACAACTCCAAGGGAAAAGTAATGTTCTATATTTTAATTGTGGAGCTAACAGTAAATAGGACAATTAAAGCAGGTGCTTGGAACTAGACAATATTCCAGGTAGAGAATTATACCCTGGATTTTCTATTTATTTATAAATTTATCACACTATAAGGTAAAATTTCTTTTATAACTACATATCAATGAGTATGTTACTCATTGTCCACTTATGTAATTCACTATGCATTTTGAAAGAAGGTATTAAATTATCTGTTGGAAGATATCACACTGAAGGTTTTGACTTTGGATGGACTCATGTAGAAGGAAAAAAGGTTGACATCACAAGGTTGATGTGGAGAAAAAAATCAATATACAGTGACTAGTTAACTATAACAATAAAATATAGCAGAGGATTTAGTAACTAAGAGACAGAACACAGGCAAGACATTTTTTTTTCATTCACCCAGCCCCAATTCTATGCCCTGTATGGTACAAATGTTTCCCTAAGCACCACCAGGAGTAATAACTGAGAACACCCAGATATAATCCAATAGAAAAAATCTCATTGTGGTTACACATTGGTAAGCTTAAGAGGTTAAAAAAATCATAGTATCAGGAATAATTCCATGGGATTTACAGTTAATATAGTTTATTGACTGATTATCATAAAGATAATTCCAACCTTAAGAAGTAGCTGGTTCATTTCAAATCCACATTTATCACATTCAGTTAACCTTTGCCCAGTGTAACTGTGTCTACTGGCACTCTTTCCTGTTTCTCTTTATTAATCTAGGTAGATGTGTTGTCTGCATATTTAACTTAGAACTTCATTGGTTATAATATCTTAAGAAATACAAATGTGCTTTGATTCTTTATTAAAGCTTAACAGGCTTTTATCTGATTCATCTTTCCTCAAAAGTCACTTTAACAATACATCAATGTTTACTCTGTTCAAGAATGTTAGCATCTCTCAGACAATTCAGAAAAGATAGACTGTCAATCTGTTTTCTATTTCCTGAAGTTAGTACATCCAAATACATCAGGGCTTAATAGAACTATCATTCTGAGAATCCTAATGTACTCTGTACATCTGTGGAAATAAGGTAGAACTGAGCAAGATAATGAGGCTGGAATGATAGTACTAGAAGTGAGTCACTAACTTTGCATTTATATGCATTACCTGTCACCATGGTTCAACTACCTGGTACCAAATATAGTCTCCTGAGCATTTTTAGGGCTCACTTCTCTGCAAAGATTCAGAAATAATCCTCAGACATAGCAGAATGTACATCCTGTCACCTCCACTAAAAGGGAGGGCAAAATACTTAACAATATTATTTGGGCTATATAAATATACAGGAATTAAGTTCTTTGCCATGCATTTGGCTGACCCTGGTTTGGCCGACCCTGGTTTGGCCACCATGGCACTGTATATGATTCCTTAAGTACTGCCAGTAGTGATTCCTGAGCAGAAAGCCAAGAGTAAACCCTCAGCACAACCATATGTGATAAAAAGACTACGCCAGATATAATAGGATACATATTCTAATTTCAATGCTTTGTGGGGCTAGGAGGTCCCCATAAGCAGTGCTCAGGTATTCTGGATGCTCAGGTATCCCTTTCCAATGATTGTAAGGCCAACTAGCCTCCTGATGCAATAAAATGTCTTGACTATATAGCTTTCCTCAGGCTCTATGATGCCTAAGGCCACTTGAGTAAGACTTGGTGGCCTTCAAGGCCACAATCATTGATACTGAAATGACATGTGGTGCCAGGAATTAAACAGAGATTGGCTAAATACAAAAAAATGTACTTTGGGGGCCGGGCGGTGGCACTAAAGGTAAGGTGCCTGCCTTGCCTGCACTAGCCTTGGACGGACTGCGGTTCGATCCCCCGGTGTCCCATATGGTCCCCCAAGCCAGGAGCAACTTCTGAGCACATAGCCAGGAGTAACCCCTGAGCGTTACCGGGTGTGGCCCAAAAACCAAAAAAAAAAAAAAGTACTTTGAGGCCGAAGAGATAGCATGAAGGTAGGGCATTTGCCTTGCATGCAGAAGGGTATGCAGAAGGACAGTGGTTCGAATCCTGGCATCCCATATAGTCCCCTGAGCCTGCCAGGAGTGATTTCTGAGCATAGAGCATAAGTAACCCCTAAGTGCTGCTGGGTGTGACCCAAAAACAAAAACAAAACAAAAACAAAAACAAAAAATGTTCCTTGATCCCTTAATATCTTTCCAGATCAAGGTATCAACTTTTTTATTTCTATAAAATCTTTATTTAAACACCATAATTACAAGCATGATTGTAATTGGGTTTCAGTCATAAACAGAACATCACCTTCACTAGTGCAACCTTCCCACCACATATGCCCCCTGCTGCCTCTCCATGCCTGTATTCAAGGCAGGCATTCTACTTCTCTCACTCATTAACATTGTTGTTAGTTACTAGTGTAGTTATTTCCCTAACAGCATTCACCACTCTTTGTGGTGAGCTTCATATAGTGAGCTGGAACTTCAGGACCTTAACTCTATTGTCTTTGGCCTTATTACAATAATGTCTTTAAATCTTTTATTTTTGGTTTTTGGGCCACACCCATTTGATGCCCAGGGTTACTCCTGGTTAAGCACTCAGAAATTGCCCCTGGTTTGGGGGGACCATATGGAACATCGGGGATCGAACCGTGGTCCATCCTTGGCTAGCGTTTGCAAGGTTACCTCTAGCGCCACCTCGCCGGCCCCAATGTCTTTACATTTTTTAAACCCGTAGATATGTGAGACTATTATGTGTCTATCTCTCTCCCTCTGACTTATTTCACTCAGCATAATAGAAAAATTTCATGACTTAACCTTTTGTGGCCATCAGGAAAGATGAAGATAACTTTTTAAAAAATATATAATAAAAATGTCTTAAAAGTCAGATCTTTATTACTCTAGAAAAGTGAGATAGCTCTAGTATTCTGGTAACATGATGTTTTAATATAAGTAAGTGCTAGTGAGAAGTCACAAGAAAATTAAAATTGCAGAGTTGCAGAGGTATGAAGGAAAACTAAACTGAATAGACTAGAAATGTTCTAAAGAGAAAATAAACTTAGTTCTGATAAACTAACTTGACATTACTCTCTCTGCTACTTTTTTCTCTTTTGATAAAATAATATATTTAAACACTATGCAAACATGATCATACTTGGGTTTTAGTCATAAAATGGACACCTCACTTCAACAGTGCAACATTCCCATCACCAATGCCTCCATTTACCTCCCCCCTGCCTATATTTGAGACAGGCTTTCTACTTCCCTCACATATTGACTATTGCTATAATAGTTCTCAATGCAATTTTTTGTCTAACTGCACTCAGCACTCTTCGTAGCGAGCTTCATATTGTGAGCCAGTCCTTCCAGCCCTCATCTCTGTGAATTATTTCAATGTCTTTTATTTTTCTTAATACCCATAGATGAGTGAGAATATTCTGTGTGTGTGTCTCTCTCTCCCTATTACCTATTTCACTCAACATATTAAATTCTATGTATATCCATGTATGGGAAAATATCATGACTTCATCTCTTCTGACAGCTGCATAATATTCCATTGTGTATATGTACCACAGTTTCTTTAGCCATTTATCTGTTGAAGGGCATCTTGGTTGTTTAGAGTCTGGCTGTTGTAAATAGCGCTGCATTGAATATATGTGTGGGTAAGGGATATTTATATTGCGCATTTGAGTACCTAGATTATATCCCTAGGAGTGGTATAGCTGGATCATATGAGAGCTATGAGAGCTCAATTTCCAGGTTTTTTTGAGGAATCGTCATATTGTTTTATATAAGACTGAACTAGACGGCATTCCCATCAGCAGTGAATGAGAATTCCTTTCTCCCCACATCTCTGCCAGCACTGATTGATCTTCTTTTTTTTTGGGGGGGGTCCACACTCGGCAGTGCTTAGGGGTTACTCCTGGCTCTACACTCAAAAATCGCTCCTGGCAGGCTCGGGGGACCATATGAGATGCCGGGATTCGAACCATCGACCTTCTGCATGCAAGACAATCACCTTACTTCCATGCTATCTCTCTGGCCCCTTTAATCTTGTTCTTTTTGATGTGTGTCAGTCTCTGTGGTGTGAGATGGTATCTCATTGTTGTTTTGATTTGCATTTCCCTTATCTTTAGTGATGTTAAACATTTTTTTCATGTGTCATTGGGTCATTTGTATTTTTTTTTTTTGAGAAATTGTTAATTTCTTCTCCCCATTTTTTTATGGGGTTAGATGTTTTTTCTTGTAGAGTTCTGTCAGTACCTTGTATATCTTCGATTAGCCCCTTATCTGATGAGTATTGGGTGAATAGATTCTCCTACTCTGTGCGTGGCATTTGTATCCTAGGCATTATTTCCTTTGAGGTGCAGAATCTTCTCAGCTTAATATAGTCCCATCTGTTTATCTCTGTTTCAACTTGTTTAGAGAGTGCTATTTCCTACTTGAAGATTCCTTTATATTCGATGTCTTGGGGTGTTTTACCTATGTTTTACCTATGTTTTACCTTATGATTTTGGGGTTTAGTATCAAGATCTTTAATTCATTTGCATTAGACCTTTGTGCATGGAGATCTGAGTTTATTTTGCAAGTGGCTTCTCAGTTGTCCCAATACCACTTGTTGAAGAGGCTCACATTAGTGTCCAACAAACTCAAATACTTTGGAATAAACTTAACTGAAGATGTGAAGGACCTATACAAAGAAAACTACAAAACCCTGCTTCAAGAGATAAAAGAGGACACATTAAAATATAGACATGTACCCTGTTCATGGATTGGGAGAATTAACATCATTAAAATGTTAATACTCCCCAGAGCATTGTACAGATTTAATGCAATCTCTCTATGGATGCTCGTGACTTTCTTTAAAGAAGTGAACCAAACACTCCTAAAATTCATCTGGAACAATAAACTCTCATGGATAGTGAGAGTTACCCTTCCTTGGGAAAAAGAATATGGGAGGCATCACTTTCCCCAACTTTAAACTGTATTACAAAGCTGTAGTCATTAAAACAAAATGGTATTGGAATAAAGACAGATCCTCAGATCAGTGGAATAGAGTAGTCATAGAATGTTCCCCAGACATACAAACAACTAATCTTTGATATAGGGGCAATGAATGCAAAAATATATTCTCAATTCACAAAAAAAGAAAAATTTGGAAAAATTTCTAAGGAATTTTCAGTAGAACTAGAAATAAATATCAATTTATACAAAGATTTTGCCCATGTTAGGAAATGTGCAATGGTAAAGTTACAGATGTTGGAACATTTTAGGCCTGAAACTCAATCATAAACAACTTTGTGTATCTCATTAAAGTTTTAAATTAAAAATACTCAACTAGAATAGAGGCAGATATACACAACTGAAATATATATTGTTGATATCAACTAATTCAAATTATATTTCTATCCTATTAGCCTTTTATTTTAAATAGCAAATATTTCTAGGTATAAAATATATAATAGGCATCACTATATGTTTTGTATCAAATTCAAGTCTATTATGTATTTGAAGCATAAATATGCATTTACCTCAGAGGAGAAGAAAATATATGATTTTATTTACTCAAAACATGATGATGTTTCATCCATCATTTTATACTGTTGCTCTTCTGTAAAATTAGGGACATCAGGACAAAAAATATCAAAGTCTTAGATGAATGGCTTTTCTTTTCAGGTCTGGGTTCTGGTCCTTATGTTTCCATTGTGGGTCCAGAAGACAGAGGTATAAGGCTGAGATGCACTGGCAAAGAGTGGTTTCCTCAACCTGAGATACAATGGAAAGATACAAAGGGAGAGAAAATACTATCTCTGTCTGAGAAGGATGCCCAAGATGAAGATGGATTGTACCAGGTAGAGGCGTCCATCATTGTTAAAGACATATCAAACAGAGAAGTATCCTGCTCCATGAAGAACCCTTTCTTTGGACAAGAGCAGGTAGAAACAATTTCAATTCCAGGTTAGTGTTGATCATTTGGTATTTAGGAAAAGAGTAACTGGGGAATATTTTGACCTGGTGTGTGACTTGGGGGTGTATCTTGGGGGTTCTGGGTCAGAACCCTTTTTCCCTAGGTACTCTCCATGGAAAATAGCATTTGCTGTGACATTTCTTATTCTTGGAATTTTCATGGTTGCTGCTTTATTCTTGGCATGGAAAGGACAACAGGAAAAGAAGAAAGCATGTATAATTAAGGAAGAAAAAGAAAATGAAACAAAAGAGAGAGGTAAATGAATCTATGAATTTGTAGGTTATTTACATGACTTGCTTATGGTTAACTATTGTAACAAAAAATATATAGTGTTGTTAGGAACCCCAAACCCTAATAAGACTGGAACCTACCTTCATTAGATAATGTAATATATTGAATCTGATAGAAAAGCACAATAATATAAACATGGAATTAGGGGAAGATGACCATAGTAATTTTCAATTAGATAAAATTCTTGACTAGATTTATGGAAGTGACATTTAGAATCTGGGTTTAATGACAGTTTACAAAATTAACATTGTATTTTTCTTTCATTTTCAGAATCACTTGAAAATGAGATGTGTAAGTTTTCATTTTCTTTTCTCTAATATAAGAAAGAGAATACTTACTTTTCATAGTGTATTTGTATCTCACCAACTTTTCTTCCTTTTCAGTACAAAGAAAAGAATTATATAAATCACGTAAGTTGTGTTGCTGTTAAATGTGAATCAACTATCTTCTTTGCCTCTTTCTTCTGATCACTTCCTGTTATTCTGCTAGTAAGCAAGAAATTCCCTATTCTAAATGCAATGATTTGTTAGACAATTGATACTCAACAGTGGACATGTGAAATTGACTACACTTTACATGTCTATTACACTTACATTCTAGAAGAGGATACTATAGGCATTCAAGGGTATGTGGGAGTTGCATTTCAGAACAAAGTGCATCAGCAAGGTTGTCAGAGGTGATTTATAAAAACATATGGTATCTCAGAGGTATCACTGAGAAAGTATGTGATTAATATGTCTTAAATTGTATAAATGACAGAAAGCTTAAATCTGTTAGGTTGAGGTCCAGGTGGGATTCATATAACTTTATTAAGAATGAGATAAGCTAAGTACAGGTTTTTTTTTTTTTGTTTGTTTTTTTTTGGTTTTGGGGCCACACTGGCAGCGCTCAGAGGTTACTCCTGGCTCTGAAATCAGAAATAGCTCCTGGCAGGCTCAGGGGAAATGCAAGGTGCTGGGAATCAAACTCAGATCTGTCCCGAGACAGCCACATACAAGGCACACATCCTACTTCTGTGTCCCAAGTAAAGATTTCCTTATTTGAGCAGAGAATGTATGTGTTGAGAGAAGGAAATTCATAGTGGTGCTGATAAACTCCTGCTGAAAATTTGAATTTTTTAATACATTCTTCAAATTCAAGCCTTATTTTATCCATCTTTCTAAGTTTTATCACACTTTATGTTCCAATCGTTATCCATAGTTATCTCCCCTCATATTTAATCACAGATATATTAATCAAAAGTGGAAAAATGTAAGAAATAACAGATTTGGGGCCAGGCGGTGGCGCTGAAGGTAAGGTGCCTGCCTTGCCTGTGCTAGCCTTGGACGGACCGCGGTTTGATCCCCCGGTGTCCCATATGGTCCCCCAAGCCAGGAGCAACTTCTGAGCACATAGCCAGGAGTAACCCCTGAGCGTTACCGGGTGTGGCCCAAAAACCAAAAAAAAAAAAAAGAAATAACAGATTTAAAAGAGAAGTATCCCAGAATTTTCATTGGGATGGTGAATACACAAATATAAAATTGTTATAAAGCTTCCTATTCCAAGTGATTGCAACAATTTCATCCTCTCAAGTGGATGAAAATTTCCTGTAGAGCCTAATTCTTATTTATGTTCTTTTTATTTTTTATTTATTTTTATTTTTTGTGTTCTTTTTAGACTGGAGAAAAGCACAGATATATGCTGGTAAGTAACTTAAAGTTGGTGGGCAATATTAGGTTAATTACAACTTCATGAGTCCATTCCTGGTCACTTTTAAGAAAAACGTCATTTTCTATAGATTTGATTTTGAATTGAGAGTCAAATATACCACAAGAAGCATGAGGCATAGCATACCAGTAGAATATAGAAAGCACTTTGGGCATCTTTACCTATATTATTTTCTTTTTCATTTTAGATTGGAGAAAGGAACAGTTCACAGCAGGTGGGTAGAATTATTTAGTCCTATTTAATCTTTTTTGTGCAAATGAGAAAATCTTGTACTTTGTATAAACTCCAAATAACATTTACTTGTCTATTTTATACTTTCACAATTTTTCTTAATATCTTGCTAAAATTTGCTACTGTTGTTGTCATTAATTTTTTCATCTAGCATAAATGCATATTGCTATCTGCTCAAAAATCAATTAAGCAGCCATCATCTCATACTTAAATAAAATATATGAGTTGTGAATTACATTGCAAAAGCTTAATATTTCCATTAGAAAAAATGGTGGAGTATAGGAATTCATTTTGAAATTTATTTGTTATATGAGACTTCAGTTACATAGCACAATTATTAAAAATAAATGATCAATCATGCTTAAAGATTTTATATAAAAATAAAAAAAAAAGGGCCCGGAGAGATAGCACAGCAGCGTTTGCCTTGCAAGCAGCTGATCCAGGACCAAAGGTGGTTGATTCGAATCCCGGTGTCCCATATGGTTCCCCGTGCCTGTCAGGAGCTATTTCTGAGCAGACAGCCAGGAGTAACCCCTGAGCAATGCCGGGTGTGGCCCAAAAATAAAAACAAACAAACAAAAAAACAAAAACAAAAAATAAAAAATAAATTATATTGAATAAATGATTGAATCAAAAGATGTCAATCATGAGACCAACCTAAAAGATAAGAGCTTGTTAATATCTCCAAGTACATGGAAAATGAGCCTGGGTCAACTTAAAGTTTTACAGTTTTAAGTGATCAATTTTAATTTATGCTACTTTACTCTGACTATCCCTGTATCCACAAACATATATTAGTCTCTTTAATCTTCTTAAAATGCAGTTTAATTTTCTACAAAAATTACTACTAAGACTTATTATTTAAGCTATTTTAACAGGAAGCATGTATCATGACATTGTTTGCAGTACTAATGGCATAGTGGTGGTTACTATAACTTATTAGAAGCTAAAACTTACCAATGCTTTCCATAGACAAAACATAATGCTTAGTTATTGAGATGATACTGTTTATCAAACTATTAATATTTATCAGTTCAGTGTTATAATTTTATAAACAGTAAATAAAGTGTGACTCAAATAGATTTTTTATTTAATTCAGGTACTAAAGACATACTATCAAAATTTGATCATTCTATCACAGAAACTGAACTTAACCATTTTAAATAAGTTTATCTACATATATTATTATGATCGTATTATTTTTTCATTCCCTTGTTCATATGATAAATTAATTGAGATATATATTGAAGCATCTTTATATCCTTGTTAGTCATGATGTACCTTTAAATGACATAACTTGTTGAGTTTGGTTTTCAAATGTTTTGTTGAATATTTTACTTCAAATTTATCAGGTCCATAGGTAAAAAATTTTTCTCTCTCTCATTCTCTGTATTTGTATTGCCTCTTCATGATTTTGGTATGTGATGACATAGAAACTAAAAGTACTCCTGCATTTTTGTAGTTTTTTATTTTTGTTTTTGCTTTTGGGCCACACCAGGTAACACTCAAAGGTTACTTCAGTCTATGCACTCAGAAATCGCTCCTGGCTTGGGGGACCATATGGTATGCAAGGGGATCCATCCTAAGCTAGTGTGGGCAAGGCAGACACCTTACCGCTTGTGCCACATCTCTGATTCCCATAGCTTTTTTTCTGAAGAACTGAAGAATAATGGAAAACTATTACCAAAACAAAAGTACATACTATGAAATAGAAAAAATAAATTCACACAACTGACAAAGGCCTAATATCCAAGATATGTAAGATATTCACAAAACTCAACAAACAAGCCCCTAGACAAATGATCCTTTGGAGAAGGGCCACAGAGATATTTTAGGCTTTAATGTGATTGTATTTTCCAACCTTGGTTTGATTTCTGACACCAATATAATCTCTTGAGCACTACCACAAGTAACACCTAAGCATAATCATAGGAATAGCCTCCGAGCACCACTTGTAGTTTCTCCCCCAAATAGTGAAATGAGCTGAATAGACACTTTACCAAAGGAAACAAAGAGGACCAACAGATATTTTATAAACTTTTCATCATCAAGATTACTAGGAATATGTGAATCAAAATAGCAGTTATCTTTAACCTCATGAAAGTGAGTATAGCTTATATTAAAAATTCCAGAAAAAACTAATTACAGAAGTAGTATGAATAAAAAGGAACATACACTTTCTGGGGTGGAAAAAAAACTTATTAAAGACATTCAGAAAAGTAGAAAAATATTAAACATATAAAAATAAACGCCAGAACGATAGTATGCCCACCAAACTATATAGTCCCCTGAGTCTGCCATGAGTCAAACCTAAGCACAGAGCCAAAAAATCAGTTATGAACTAAATGCTCCTCCAAAAAAATAAAAAAATATAAAACAAATCAAACTGCCATAAAGTGAGTGGTATCTATAGATATATTTATATATAATATTTACAATATTAATTACAATATTTACAGTAGAAAATAACTAAAGAACCAAGTTGTTAACATTTGCTGGTTAAAGAAGTTGTGGTATATATGCACAATGGAATTTTACTCTGCTATAAAAATATGAAACCTTGGCTATTGGTGTCATTTTGATTTACTTTTGCCTCTGGACAAGGAATAATGATTCTTGTTTCATAAATCTATTGCCCACCCTTTTGTCTCATTTGGTAAAGCATCTTGTCAGTTTCCCTTCTCTTTTTGAGGGCATGGTATGTGTGTGTTTGTATATGTGTCTAATTTTTGAGAGTTCCTAACATATCTTAATTATCTTGCGCATTGTCCAATATGTAGTATGTGATAAACTCCCATTCTATAGCATGTTTTCATTTACATGATACCGAAAACAGAAAGAGCACATACATGCAAAGGTATTTGTATTTCGGCATCTGTGAAGGACATAGATGTAGCTATCTTCAATGAATATCTCAGCAATTAGGGGACAGAGAAATATTAAAATGGTATTGTCTTGCATGTGGCTGACCTGGGATGGACCCACACTTGATTCTTGGCATCCCATATGGTTCCCTGAGCCTGCCAAGAGCCATTTCTGAGTGCAGAGCAAGGAGTAACCCTTGAGCACTGCTAGATATGGTACAGAAAAAAGGAAAAAAATATCAGCAATTAGAAGTCAATAGTAGTTTTTAAGGCTTGTACATCTTAGCAGATGAGAATTAATTCCAGATATGTAACTATACTTATATAGGTGAAATTGATTAATGTAATATGCCACATTAACTAAAGAAAAGCTAAACATAATATTTTTATATTAATAAATTAGATCAGGCTTTGACAAGCTTCACAACATTTTGTGATAAAAAGCTCTCAACAGATAAGTTTAAGGGAATATATTGAAGTATGGTAAAAGATATATTACAAATTAAAACTGTACTCTATAACAAAAAAACTAAATATTTTCCTTTCAGGTAAAAATGTTATATCCATTCTGATCATTATTCAACATAGTTGTCAATCAGAGAGTTAGTACAAGCAAGATTAAAAATAAGAAGATCCAAAGTGAAATAAGTAAAAAGGTCACTATTTGCAGAAAACATGATAATACAATGAGAAAAAAATCAAAATTCAACTAATCTTTATTTAAACACTGTGGCTAAAAGTTGTTCATTGTTGGGTTTCAGTCATACAATGTACACCAACCTTCAACTGTACACTCTTCATGTCTTCTATGTCTTTCATTTCCCTCTCAATGCCTAACCCCCATCCCTGCCTGTCTCTAGGCAGACAATATGCTTCTTTCCCTCTCTCCTTTATGACACTGTCATTTGCATATTGTCAATGGAGAGATGCCTTGCATGTCACTTTCTCCCACTTCAGCACCAAGTTCCTTTACCAGGTGATCAATTCCAACTATATTGTCTTAGTAGACCCTTCTCTATTCTAACTGCACTTTTGATACTTTGTGGTGAGCTTCCTACCCTGGGCTGAATCTCCTGGCCCTAATCTTTATTATCTCTGGATATTGTTACCATACTATTTCTTATTTTTCTTACATCCCTCTAATGCATGAGATCATTCTGTTTATCCATTTTCCTATGGCTAATTTCACTCAACATAACAATATCCATATCCATCCATGAATAGTTAAGTTTTATGATTTCATTCCATTGAGTAGAAATACCACTGTGTTTTTAGCTTCTCTTCTCCTGTTGGGCACCAGGATTGACTCCATATTTTGGCCACTATAAATAGTGCTGTGATGAACATAGGATTTCAATAGTTTTAGAGCATGTGGAAAAATATTATCCAAGATCTTGTCCAAAGGCAGCTTTCTATAAACTGCATATCTTGTGTTCCCTATAAATTAATGATGTACTAAATAAAAAATACTTTTTCTTTAGTTTCTCTTTGTTTTTCTCCATGTCTCTTTCCCAATATTTGCAACTTTCCTAAGACCAACAAATATTCATTGTGTAAAGATCTTAATTTTTTTCCACCTGCAGTGAATGTTTCTCTGAATCCAAGTTCAGCTCATCCCAGCCTCAGAGTAACTAAAGATGAAAAACAAGTTTCAATGTCTAATGCTCCTCAGAACTCTGATACTTCCACAGTTCCAGGGCAAGAGGAATTGGATTCCCTATGCAGTGTACTGGGAAGGAATTCTTTTACAGATGGAAGACATTATTGGGAAGTAGAAGTGAAAGCAAAAGTAGGAATTGGTACTAGATGGAGTGTGGGAGTTTGCTCAGATACAGTGAAGAGATCTGGGTGGTTTATAGAATGCCCAGAGAAAAATTTCTGGGTAATAGGATATGTTGATGGAAAATTTAAGGTTTTCACAAATTCATCTGAGTCTCAATCACTGGAGTATCAGCCCAACAGGATTGGAGTTTTCTTCGACTGGGATGGTGGTGATGTGTCCTTCTACAACATGGATGATGGGTCTCACATCTATTCTTTCACTAACATCACCTTCTGTGGGAGCATCCACCCTTATTTTAGCCTTCAGGGTGAAGTCATATTTTTGATCCCTAGATTAGATTCAGCTTCTCCTAATTCTTCTCTAAAAGCATCTCATTTAGACAGTAATAAAATGGATCACTCAGAAGAAACTAAATCTCTAGTTTCATCATCATAAGTGAGGGTAGCAACTCTGCTTCTAGAACTTCTAGAGTTGTGTTCCATACAAAAGATTCCCTATAGTGGTGAATAGGTCAAGTTCTGTAGATATGAATTTTTATTTCACTGAGAAATGCAAAGAAACGGAAGAGGAACAATGAAAGAACCATATGGAGGAATTTACTTCAGTGCTTTTATTGGGATAAATGTTCTATTTTTGAATAGCAAAAATTTTCCCATGAAAACTAAAAATAATCCTAATACCCCTTTGTTAAAATAGTCCATGTCTTTTAATAAATATTTTAAATCTTCCACTAACTAGCTTAGAAGTAACATATGAATATTGGTGGAGTTTGGGGTGCTTTGGCAATGGCAAGGTGTGATAATTGTGAACATCCAAAGCATAAGCATTAACATTATTGTAAACTTGCAAACATGGTATGTAAATTATAATGATGATTAAACAATAAAATTAAATTTAAAATCTCTCTTACTAGTTTATTCACATGTGTGAAATAGGTGTTATTTTTGTTTCTTTTGTTTGTTTGTTGCTTTTTGTTTTTTGGGTTTTTTGGGTTACACCCGGCAGTGCTCAGGAGTTACTACTGGCTCTGTGCTCAGAAATCGCTCCTGGCAGGAGCATCACCAGGTATGGACCCCGAAAAAAAATTAAAATTAAAATAAAGTAAAGAATCTACCTGAGCTCTTAGTGCTGCCAATTATCAGACTCAATAAAATGACAATGTGGGACAAAAAATGTGCCCTGGATCTCATCCCCCCCAAGACTATCTCAAAAGCTTTAATGGGGATATTTATGTTGTCTATGAATGTTTAATTTATTAATATTTATACCTCTTAGCATGTCTATATCCAAATGAAAAGGTAGCTTCCTCCATCCCCCTTTTTTTAAAAAAATTATTTATTCTTCATTTCTTATTCTGGTTCTGCTTAGTATGAAATTCTAGAAGAAATATCTTCTTGGGAAAAAATCTCAGGTCAAAAACAGGGCACAGAGATTGTATAGCCTGACATTTTTACTCCCCAAAGCACCAACAATATAAAATGGTATCATTTCTTTATGCATAGGTACACTAAAATGGGTAAATCTTACATATAGAAATAAGCTCTTATCTATCTACTAGGGATAAAAACCCATAAAGTTTATCATACAGGGGCACCTTCCACCCTGGCCATTTGTCATGTGAACTCGACTTAGACCTTATGTGATCGGACATCACTGGATGTTCAAATCCTGGATCACAATCATAGAACTGACACAGTTCCCTGCAACAGCACCAGGAATCAAACTTGCCCCTTGGGAGAGTCCCAAATACAGCTCTGGCACCAACTTGTGCCATGTTCATACAACATCCTGATGACTAGCAAACAACAACTTGATCTTAAGGCAGGTTGCCCCATCTCATCACCTAATGGTGAGATGAAATAAGAGGGCACTTCATGCTTTGATCTATGCAAAAAACAAGACCATTAATTACAGAAGACTGACTGCAACAACTATGACTGAGCAGGACTTCTGAAACCATAAAAAAAGACCCTATCCTAGACTTTTTTTCCCTAGGACCTGTGCAAAAACCAAGATCTCTAATTACAGAATACTGACTTTGACAACCACAACTGTGCAAAACATAAAAAGATTTCAAAATTTGAAAATGAACATGGCTATAACGTGGATCCCATGACAGGATCCTTCAATGGTGGAGAAACCCTATATTTCTTCAGCCAAGGGAATTTCCTTTCTAATTTCCCCAAATACTGTGCATGTACAAGAAGGTGACACTGGTTATCCCCTTCCTTTATATTTTTTCCTTTCCTTTTCTTTCTTCATTTAACTTTATATTTATAGTTTCTAGACATGGGCTCCTCCACCCTTTTTTTGTCTTTTTTTAAAATTTTTATTGTGACCAAAGTGCATTACAAATCTTTCACTGCATCATTTATGGTACATAGTGACAATGAATGAGGGGCATTCCCACCACCAGTGCTGTCCTCCATCTGCCCCTATTCCCAGTATGCATCCCATATCTCCCTCCGCTCCCCCCCCCCAGTATGCTAGTGCAACTGGTCTCCACGTTACAGCTTGTTGTAGATTGAGCATCCATTCCACCATCATTGGAGATAAAAAGGATAAGAAAAAGTGGAGAAAACAATTTGGTGATAACTACCAAAAGAAAATGAGAAAAGAAAAAAAAAGAAAGAAAAATGGAAGAAAAAGGAAAAAATGTACCCGGCAAATAAAAATAAATCTCTAAATAATAACCACAATCGTGAAAAAGAAAGAGAAAAGTGGGGCTGGAGAGATAGCATGAAGGTAAGGCATTTGCCTTTCATGCAGGAGGTCATCGGTTCGAATCCCGTTGCCCCATAAGGTCCCCCGTGCCTACCAGGAGCAATTTCTGAGCCTGGAGCCAGGAATAACCCCTGAGCACTGCTGGGTGTGACCCAAAAACCAAAAAAAAAAAAAAAAAAAAAAAAGAGAGAAAGATAAAAGTGGAAGAACAAAGAGAAGGAAAATAAAGTAAAAAACTAACAAATCAAAACAAAATAAGAAAAAGTATAGGTGCTGGGGTGGTAGCGTTTGGCATTCTTCCCACTTTTTTTTTTTGCATAGGCACAATAAGCATTGGGGAAGAAAGGAAATTCTCGTGGCCTAAGAGATTCAGGGTTTCTCCATCCTTGAAGCATTCCATCATGGGATCAACCCCTGGCTCCATATATACTCATTACCCCATCCCAAAGGCTTTTTTGTGATGCCAGGAAAATTTCCTCTCGGTTGTGTGTGAGAAATATAATGCTTGACTCAAAGACAGGAAGGGGATAGGGGAGGAGGTTAATTGGGGACATTGTTGATGGGAAAATTGTACTGGTGAAGGTGTATGTGCATTTTATCTGAAACTCAACTATAAATATGTTTTTGACCATGGTGTTTAAATAAAGAAATTATTATTAAAATATTGTAGTACCATGATTTGCAAAGTTTTTCATAATACAGTTCTAGGCATTCAATATTCAAAAGCCACCCCCTCAAAATATTCCAGTCACTACCAAAGGAACAAAACTTTTCTGTATCAACCTATTGGAAGCACTTTCTTCTTACTGTCCTCCTATTATCTATTATCTATCTATACCTCTCTGTTATCTATAATGCAATAGTCCTGTAGAGGAGTGAGAGCACCCAATGTTTCTTTCTTTTTACTTATTTTACTGAACATCCATGTTTTCAGAAAAAGAAACTTTTTTATTATAATTTTTATATTATATTATATTTTTATATAAATAATAAATTATATAATATATAATTTTATTATAATTTTATATTATATATTATATATTTTATATATATTATATTACAATAATTTTTATTGTGACCAAAGAGTGAATAACAAGTTTTTCACAGTAATATTTAAGGTACATAGTGACATGAATTCCCACCACCAAGGTTGCCCTCCTCCCTCCACCCCTTTTTCCAGCATGTGCCCCATATCTCCCCTTTGTCCCCCGGAGTGCTAGTGAAACTGTTTTTATTTTTCTTTATGTGAAGGTAATTGCAATGTATATACGAAAACCCACTGATATGTAGTTGAATACTAAGGTATGTATAAGGTAAGTTATAGTAAATAGTATTGACATGACTATAGAGTTTTACATATTTTTCAAATTAATTTTCTTCATTCCTTAGAATTGGAACAGCTTAATATATGGAAGGTCAATTTTTTTTATTAACCAACTTTATTACATACATGATTGTATTTGGGTTTCATTCATGTAAAGAACACCACCCATCACCAGTGCAACATTCCCATCCCCAATGTCCAAAATCTCCCTCCTCCCCACCCAACTCCTGCCTGTACTCTAGACAGGCTTTCTATTTCCCTCATACATTCTCATTATTAGGATAGTCCAAAACATAGTTATTTCTCTAACTAAACTCATCCCTGTTTGCGGTGAGCTTCATGAGGTGAGCTGGAACTTCCAGCTTTTTACTCTTTTGTGTCTGAAAATTATTATTGCAAAAATGTCTTTCACTTTTCTTAAAACCCATAGATGAATGAGACCATTCTGCGTTTTTCTTTCTCTCTCTCTGACTTATTTCACTCAGCATAATAGATTCCATGTACATCCATGTATAGGAGAATTTCATGACTTCATCTCTTCTGACAGCTGCATAATACTCCATTGTGTGTATGTACCAAAGTTTCTTTAGCCATTCATCTGTTGAAGGGTATCTTGGCTGTTTCCAGAGTCTTGCTATGGTAAATAGTGCTGCAATGAATATAAGTGTAAGGAAGGGGTTTTTGTATTGTATTTTTGTGTTCCTAGGGTATATTCCTAGGAGTGGTATAGCTGGATCGTATGGGAGCTCGATTTCCAGTTTTTGGAGGAATCTCCATATTGCTTTCCATAAAGGTTGAACTAGACGGTATTTCCACCAACAGTGGATAAGAGTTCCTTTCTCTCCACATCCCCACCAACACTGCTTGTTTTCATTCTTTGTGATGTGTGCCAATCTCTGGGGTGTGAGATGGTACCTCATAGTTAGTTGTTTTGATTTGCATCTCCCTGATGATTAGTGATGTGGAGCATTTTTTCATGTGTCTTTTGGCCATATGTATTTCTTCTTTCAAAGTCAAAGTGTCTGTCCATTTCTTCTCCCCATTTTTTGATGGGATTAGATGTTTTTTTTCTTGTAAAGTTCTGTCACTGCCTTGTATATTTTAGAAATGAGCCCCTTATCTGATTGGTATTGGGTGAATAGTTTCTCCCACTCAGTGGGGGGCTCTTGTATCCTGGGCGCTATTTCTTTTGAGGTGCAGAAGCTTCTCAGTTTAATATATTCCCATCTACTAATTTCTGCTTTCACTTGCTTGGAGAGGGCAGTTTCCTCCTTGAATATGCCTTTAGTCTCAATGTCCTGGAGTGTTTTACCTATGTGTTGTTCTATATATCTTATGGTTTTGGGTCTGATATCGAGGCCTTTAATCCATTTGGATTTAACCTTCGTACATGTTAGCTGGGTTCTAAGTTCAATTTTTTGCAAGTGGCTACCAGTTGTGCCAACACCACTTGTTGAAGAGGCTTTCTTTGTTCCATTTAGGATTTCTTGCACCTTTATCAAAAATTAGGTGATTGAATGTCTGGGGAACATTCTATGAATATTCAAGCTTATTCCACTGATCTGAGGGCCTGTCCTTATTCCAATACCATGCTGTTTTGATAACTATTGCTTTGTAGTAAAGTTTAAAGTTGGGGAAAGTAATTCCTCCCATATTCTTTTTCCCAATGATTGCTTTAGCTATTCGAGGGTGTTTATTGTTCCAAATGAATTTCAAAAGTGCCTGATCCACTCTTTGAAGAATGTCATGGGTATCTTTAGGGGGATTGCATTAAATATGTACAATGCTTTGGGGAGTATTGCCATTTTGATGATGTTAATCCTGCCAATTCATGATCAGGGTACGTGTTTCCATTTCCACGTGTCCTCTCTTATTTCTTGGAGCAGAGTTTTATAGTTTTCTTTGTATAGGTCCTTCACATTTTTAGTCAAGTTGATTCCAAGATAATTGAGTTTGTGTGGCACTATTGTGAATGGGGTTGTTTTCTTAATGTCCATTTCTTCCTTATTAGTATTGTTGTATAGAAAGGCCATTGATTTTTGTGTGTTAATTTTGTAGCCTGCCACCTTGCTATATGAGTTTATTGTTTCTAGAGCTTTTTGGTAGAGTCTTTAGGGTTTTCTAAGTAGAGTATCATGTCACCTGCAAACAGTGTGAACTTGTCGTCTTCCTTTTGTATCTGGATTCCCTTGATATCTTTTTCTTGCCTAATTGCTATAGTGCTTACTTCCAGTGCTATGTTGAATAGGAGTGGTGAGAGAGGACAGCCTTGTCTTGTGCCAGAATTTAGAGGAAAGGCTTGCAGTTTTTCTCCATTGAGGACAATATTTGCCTCTGGATTGTGGTAGATGGCCTTAACTATATTGAGAAAAGTTCCTTCTATTCCCATCTTGCTGAGAGTTTTGATCAAGAATGTGTGTTGGACCTTGTCAAATGCTTTCTCTGCGTCTATTAATATGATCATGTGATTTTTATTTTTCTTGTTGTTGATGTTGTGTATTATGTTGATAGATATATGGATGTTAAACCAGCCTTGCATTCCTGGGATGAAACCTTCTTGATCGTAGTGGATGATCTTCTTAATGAGGCATTGAATCCTATTTGCCAGGATTTTGTTGAGGATCTTTGCATCTGTATTCATCAGCGATATTGGTCTGTAATTTTCTTTTTTTGTAGCATCTCTGTCTGCTTTGGGTATCAAGGTGATGTTGGCTTCATAAAAGCTATTTGGAAGTTTTCCTGTTTTTTTGATTTCATGAAAGAGTCTTGCCAGGATTGGTAGTAGTTCCTCTTGAAAGGTTTGAAAGAATTCATTAGTAAATTCATCTGGGCCTGGACTTTTGTTTTTGGGTAGACATTTGATTACTGTCTTAATTTCCTCAATAGTACTGGGTGTGTTTAGATATGCTACATCCTCTTCATTCAACTGTGGAAGATTATGAGTCCACAAATTTATCCATTTCCTTCAGTTTTTCATTTTTAGTGGCATAGAGTTTCTCAAAGTAGTTTCTGATTACCCTTTGAATCTCTACCATATCAGTAGTGATCTCTCCTTTTTCATTACTAATACAAGTTATCAATTTTCTCTCTCTTTCTTTCTTTGTTAGTTTTGCCAGTGGGCTATCAATTTTGTTTATTTTTTCAAAGAACCAACTTCTGCTTTCGTTGATCTTTTGGATTGTTTTTCGGGTTTCCAGTTCATTGATTTCTGCTCTTAGCTTTGTTATTTCCTTCTGCCTCCCTATTTTTGGGTCCTTTTGTCGAGCACTTTCTAATTCTATGAGCTGCATCATTAAGCTATTCAGGTATGCCCCTTCTTCTTTCTTGATGTGTGCTTGCAAAGCTATAAATTTTCCTCTCAGTACTGCTTTTGCTGTGTCCCATAGGTTCTGATAGTTTGTGTCTCCATTGTCATTTGTTTTCAGGAATGTTTTGATTTACTTCTTGATTTCATCTCTGACCCACTGGTTATTCAGTATGAGGGTGTTTAACTTCCTGGTGTTAAAGTTTTTCTTCTGTGTCCCTTTGTAGTTCACATATAATTTCAGGGCTTTGTGGTCAGCAAAGGCAGTCTGCAAAATTTTTATCCTCTTGATATTATGGAGGTATGTTTTCTGTGCTAGCATGTAATCTATCCTGAAGAATGTCCCATGTACATTAGAGAAAAATGTGTATCCAGGCTTCTGGAGATGGAGTGTCCTGTATATATCTACTAGGCCTCTTTCTTCCACTTCTCTGTTCAGGTCTAGTATATACTTGTTGGGTTTCATTCTGGTTGACCTGTCTAGTATTGACAATGCTGTGTTGAGGTCTCCCACAATTATTGTGTTGTTATTGATATTATTTTTCAGATTTGTCAACAGTTGTATTAAATATTTTGCTGGCCCCTCATTTAGTGCATATATGTTTAGGAGAGTGATTTCTTCCTGCTATATGTATCCCTTGATTAATACAAAATGTCCATCTTTGTCCCTTACAACTTTCCTAAGTATAAAGTTTGCATCATCTGATATTAGTATGGACACTCCTGCTTTTTTATGGGTGTTGTTTGCTTGGATGATTTTCCTCCAGCCTTTTATTTTGAGTCTATGTTTGTTCTGACTATTCAGGTGCGTTTCTTGTAGGCAGCAGAAGGTTGGGTTGAGTTTTTTGATCCATTTAGCCACTCTGTGTCCCTTAAATGGTGCATTTAGTCCATTGACAGTGAGAGAAAGAATTGTCCTGGGAGTTATTGCCATCTTTATATCAAAGTTTGGTGTGTCTGTTGGTAAGCCTTGTCTTAAAATATGCTGTTCCGTTTTTCTTTTAAGAATGGTTTTGTGTCTGTAAAGTTTCTGAGCTGTTGTTTGTCTGTGAAACTATGTATTGTTCCTTCAAACCTGAAAGTGAGTTTTGCTGGGTGCAGTATTCTAGGCGAAGCATTTATTTCATTGAGTTTTGTCACTATTTCCTACCACTGCCTTCTGGCCTTGAGTGTTTCTGGTCACAGGTCTGCAGTAAATCTCAAGGTTGTTCCCTTGAATGTAATTTCTCTTTTCGATCTTGCTGCTTTCAGAATTCTGTCTCTATCTATGGGATTCATCATTGTGACTAGAATGTGTCTTGGGGTGGTTTTTCTGGGGTCTCTGTTAGTTGGCACTCTTCGGGCATGCAGGATTTGATCGCATGTATTCATTAGCTCTGGTAGTTTCTCTTAATGATGTTCTTGACTGTTGATTCTTCCTGGATTCATATTGATTCCAATGATTCATAAGATGTTTCTGTTGAGCTTATCATAGACTTCTATTTTCATCTGTTCCCATTCTTTGAGTAATTTTTCCATAGTTTGATCTTTTGCTTTGAGGCTTTTTTCCAATTCCTTCTGCTGTATGGAGTTGTTATGCATCTCATCTTCCAGTGTACTGATTTTATCCTCAGCTGCTGTTAACCTGTGGGAAAGCTCAACCATGTTTTTCTTCAATTCATTTACTGAGTTTCTCAGACCTGTTATTTGGTCTGAAATTTCAGTTTGGAGTTTTCTCATTTCTACCTTTATATTCTCTTGATTCTTATTAGTGTTCTCTTCTATACTTTGTTTGAGTTCTTTGAACATCTTCCATATTGCAACTCTAAACTCCTTATCTGAGAGACTGACTAGTTGGTTGGTCATGCTCAAGTCATCAGAGTTGCCATCTTCTTTCTCTATATCTAGCGCTAGCCTGCGTTGTTTCCCCATTATCACACTTGTATTGTGGTTTTTTCTACTTGTTGTGGTTGTTTTCATTGGCTAAATGATGTGCACCATTGTGAAGGGGAGCGGGGCGTCTGTGTTCCTCTGGCTCCTCCCTTTCTGGGTGTGTCGAGTCACCTCCACGGAAAGCTCATGGGAAGGCTGGCCATCTGCTGATGAGCCACATTGAGGATGAAATCAGGCCGAAAATGCAGGACAGCACAGAAGAGAGGCAGATAGGGGTGCTGGCATCTGAGATCCAGCAGAGTTCAGTGGCTCCTCCCTTTCTGGGCATGTCGACTCACCTCCACGGAAGGCTCATAGGATGGCAGGCTGGCAGATGAGCTGCACCCAGGATGAAATCAGGTTGAAAATGCAGGACAAAAATGCAGGACAGCACAGGAGAGAGGCAGATAGGGGTGCTGGCATCTGAGACCCAGCAAAGTTCAGTGGCTCCTCCATTTCTGGGCGTGTCGACTCACCTCCATGGTAGGCTCACGGGAAGGCAGGCTGGCAGATGAGCGGCACCCAGGATGAAATCAGGCCGAAAATGCAGGACAGCATTGGAGAGAGGCAGATGGGGTGCTGGCAGCTGAGATCCAGCAGAGTTCAGTGGAAGGTCCATTTTTATTATTTTTATCACTTTTCAATTCATGTAATATTTAAATTGATTTTACTCATGGATTTTACTTTTTAATTTATTCTGTTCATTGAAACTTTTTTTCGGTGGAGTCTTGCCCAGCAGAGCTCAGATTTTTTTTTTTTCTGGCTCTGTACTTAGAAATTACTCCTGGAAGTCTCAAAGGACTATATGAGATGAAAGGGATTGAATCCTGACGATCTGTTGCAAACAAATGCACTACCCACTGAGCAATCACTCCACTCCTCTATTGATGCAAACGTTTTATGAAAGTGCAACATTATGTATCTTAACTTATTTATCTTTCCTCTGGAAACATTAAGACATTGAAACTACTAAATTTAAGTATGATATTATCTTTTCACCTTAACATCTTTGCATTTTGAGAGTAGACATCAAGAAGTAGAATCAGCAGGAAATTTGTTTCTGTTCAAGAACTTTGTCCATTATAACTAAAACTTGTAAAACTATTGTTTCATGTTACCTAAATAAGGACTAGCAGCAATAACATACTACAAACAGTTGCATCTCTTTTCAGTATTTTTATTAAGATTTTTCATCATATTGGAATAAATTTATAGTTAATGGAATTATTCCTCACTGCTGGCAAGATTTTTTAGCATTCCACCAGTAGTCACAGAACTTTAACATCTTTCTAGTATAGCTAGAGGAACAGACTTTCTTCTTAATCCTGTCTTAGTTACAATTTACTTAGTTACTAGTTACTATTTCCTCAACTTATTTCATTTTAATGTATTGAATTATTTTAACTGTATGAGAATAGACCTTTCTGTCTACATCAGGATGAATGATCAATAACTGAAATATTAATTTTCTTCTCAATAACTGAAATATCATTATCATTATAATAATTATAATTTTCATTATAATAATGAAAATATCATTTTAATTTTCATGATTACTATTTTTGACAAAGCAATGTAAGTTCCCTGTTTCCGTATAAGATATTTTATTCCCCCGGTTTCCCATATGGTCCCCCAAGCCAGGAGCGACTTTTGAGCACATAGCCAGGAGTAACCCCTGAGTGTCACTGGGTGTGGCCCAAAAACAAACAAAAAAAAAGATATTTTATTCTCATTGGTTTGGTATCCATAGCCATCTACTGTATTGAAACTATCACACATATTAAAATAAGATTATTAATGATATTTGGTTTATTACTTATTAAATTGTTTCTAAACTTAAGATGCATCTTAGTGTATTGCCAAATTACATATAAACAATTGTCCTTCAATATTTGTAAACAGTACTCTTTCCTAATTTTTATTCAGTTTTACTGCTGAAAAATTTGAATGTATGTAGTTATTATTTTCTAATGTTGTTTCTGTAGTGATATTTAGAGTGTTTTCAGCAGATTAATGTTACATGAAAATTATATTTCTAAAGTATCTGGATAGGTAGTTTTCAGGAACAGTTTTTAGAAACTCTAAGACTGATTTCTTCACCATGTAATATTTTTTTTTAAATATAGAACGCTTCATTAATTTGGTGCCATCCTTGGGCAGGGGCCATGCTAATCTCTGTATAGATCAATTTTAGTATATGTGCTGTCGAAGTGAGCACACCATGTAATTTCTTGATAATCATACAAATATTCAGAGAAGCAACTCTGAGAGTATTTACTGAATGCTAACAGGCGTGGCTCCGAAGAATAAAAGTTAGTGCTTACAACTAATTTATGAAACAAGTAGAGTATTCTAAAGCCTTTACAGCAATTTGACTAAATAAACTAAGAATATTCAATTTAGTATAATAATTAATTGACAGTATAAGTAGTTTTATTTGATTAATTTTATAATAAATTATTTTAGAAAATTATATAATATAATACAAGTAATTTTATAAAATAAAAAATTATATTTACAGAAAAAGTAGGAATGCTTAATGTTCAGAATCTGCTCATGTAAACTTTTTGAGCTCTGCATCAAAAGGTGTTATGACCAATGAATTGATCTGAGGACAGTCTCCGAATACTACAGTCAAAATTTTAGAGAAAATGTGATGTTGTCTTCATTAATTATGATCTTCCTCTAATCATTTTATTGAGTTTCTGGGTAGAAGTCCACAAAATTTGGTTTGAAGTAAGGACAGAGTGATCCAGTAAAGCTGGGTTGGGTGAATGTGTGGATGTGAGTACGATCAGTAAAGTTATAGAAAGAAATGTTATTATCCTCATAGTCCAAGAAAACCACAATCTTTTTTTTTTTTTTTTTTTTTTTTTTGGTTTTTGGGTCACACCCGGCGTTGCTCAGGGGTTACTCCTGGCTGTCTGCTCAGAAATAGCTCCTGGCAGGCACGGGGGACCATATGGGACACCAGGATTTGAACCAACCACCTTTGGTCCTGGATCGGCTGCTTGCAAGGCAAACGCCGCTGTGCTAACTCTCCGGGCCCAGAAAACCACAATCTTTTGTGGAACATTTTTTATCTGGATGCTTTCTTCCCTGGAATTGTCTTGAAAACCACAAGTAAGAGCTCTATATTCACATCCCTTCTTCTCTAAGACTCTAAGTCTTTTTATAGATGAATGTTGGTGTGAGTTGTCTTTCCTTATTTCCTTCTCATAAACACCTAAAGTCCACTCGTCAGTACATTTTAAATCCACTTCCCAATAATATCTCCCTGAAGTGAAATAACTTTGATTAAGTTTGATAAAGTTGTAATCTCCTTCCTCACTGCTGTTATGTCCAACTTGTGTTAAATCTTTGAGGTTCTCTTTGTCCTCTGGATAAGATTGATTCTGATTAAAGTGTTCATGCTTTAAAGTCATGTTAGCTTGAAGAAAAGAAAAGGGAAAGAAGAAAGTAAACATTTGAAAACAAATCATTTATACAGTTTATTTTTTCAAAATGACAGAGAAAATGTAAATAAGATAAAGGGAGAAATTACTTTTTCTCTGATAAACATTTATTGATGAAAGGTGGACAGGGAAAGATTGTATTTTCACCAGGAGTTTAAGTCTACTTTTTTTTTCTTATTCTATAGTACTCTTTATACTGCTAGTATCTAAACAGAAATTTTACTTGAAAATAATATTCTTTCCATATTCTTTACAAGTTACTTATGCTCATTATTTATAATAGATACCATGTGGCCTGAATTCTTTTAACTAACTTTGGACATTTTGATTACCTTCAATTTAATTAACTTCTGTTGAATAATCAGATTAAGTTTTCATCATAGAACCAAGTTGTTGAGAGGCACAGATGAGATAAAGATATGAGGCAATATATGATTGTGGAGTCACTACCAGAATAGCAAATTCTGACACTAGTTTTCAATTTAGGCTAATATTTTATCTTCATTTTCTTTCCTGAAGTTGTAAAATCAATGGTTTATCAAACTCAAGTGTGATACAATTTAGGAGGGGAAAATCAGGATAGCAGAAGAAAGTTTGGAAATGGCAGTGGGTGAGTGAAAAATGTTTTCAGTTTTTACCCAACTGAAAATGTTCCTTTCTCCAGTCTGAAAAATAGCAATAAAAATGGAGACTAAGATTAAACTGTAAGTCACTAATAAGAAAACAAAATGCTCTCTTTTCTACACATCACTTGTACTTTCAACTTTCCATATAGTCGTCCCTAAATTTCACAAACTTTTAAATTCCATAAATTTAAGCAAATTGCATGCTTTCTGTGCTGTATTTAAATTTAGGACTCTTTCTCCCAAGTCAGGCCTATTTTGATGTAATCACTTTTTTCCAGTCACACAAGGTATAGAGACTAACTGGAGTAGAATGTAGTATTTTAGTGTAACTGCCTCTGCTCCTGTCCTTTACTTGGAGAGAATTCCGGCCAGCAGCTTTCTCTCAACCAGGACAGAAGGCAGAAAGGAACTACAAATAATTCGCGAGTGTTATGCTCTTTTGTGAACACCTAAAAAATTAAGCTGTAGAAATTAGTAAAACGCTCAGGGTGACGTTGCCAGATGAGAGGCTTTATTGAGGGGAGAGCAGGGTTTTTATGCCCTGCTCAAGTGGGAGGAGTAGTAACATAGGATTGAAACATAAACCAATCAGATTTGTACAAGTACAACAATTTTAACCAATGGGAGCACATTTTGATGGCGGGAAGGATAAGGAGGAACCTGGCAGGATGAGGGGAGGGGAAGCAAATTCTTAAACAAATAGCTAATTGATGTTTACGCAAATACAATTTTTTGTTTAGCCTATTTTCCATTTAAATCTTTCTTTTGTGCAAGCAATAAGGATCATAATTTAAACTTTACAAAAACATATCTATAACTATATGCTTGAGAGCAGATACAAAAACAGATTCCATGGAAAGGTTAAGGAATCTGGTTAAGCCAGATTCTTTGTGCTGAGCTAAATTTATTTGCAGAGTTTTCTGTTGGTTCGGGGCTATGCAAACTTTATGGCTTAGATCAGGCAGGCGGTGGAAAATTCATCCAGAGTTCCATTGAATATGTGGGTGTACGGTCGCCCACATTTTAGTACTCCATGATCTCATTTAATTTTATTAATATCCTCCTCAAATAGAATAGAAGCTATGAAAAATATTTTCCTTTTATCTTGAGGATTTTTTCCCAGATCATCTCAGAGTTGAGGTTAAAGTTATGACTAAGACTTCTAAACTTATTCCTCTATTTTGGATTTATAATAAAATCTTTCATATTTTTCTTCAGAGAAATTTGTCAAGGTTCTCTACTTCTCAACATTATCTGATTCTCTCTTTGGTTACTTCTTTTATGATAGAATTTGGACTTCTGTTTAAAGATTTTACATTTTTTTTGTTTTTTCAGCCACACCCGTTTGATGCTCAGGGGTTACTCCTGGCCAAGTGCTCAGAAATTACCCCTGGCTTGGGGGAACCATATGGGATGCCAGGGGATCGAACCATGGTCCTTCCTTTGTTGTGGGCCAATTCTGTTGCAGACTTCAGCGCCTGCAAACAGATCCTTCGTGGAGTTCGGGAATCCTTCATGGGGAGAGAGTGAGTACACGAAATGGCGAAAAGACGGAGCAATATTGTAGAAATGAAATGAGACCACACAAAATGCATGGGGACTTGCGTCTAAAAAGACGAAGACAAATTTATTTTTTGAGCTGGCTTCTTTTAAGGTTTGAGGTTTGGAATGCAGGGTGTAAATTTTTGACATCAAAGAAAATGGGAGAAGAATGAAGGACCATGGATAAAATTTGCACATTAAAGAACTGATACTGAAGTTGAAAAGAAGTTTTGTTTTGGGTTAGTTTTGTTTTGGGTAAGCAGGGGGAAACAGGTAATTTTCAGTGGGAGACTTTTGGCGGGATTTGTACTGTCCTCCTTTGTTAGAATTACTAGGGCTTGATTTTTAATATTGGTTAAAAATAAAGAGAGAGATAGTTACAGCCACTTTAGAATTATGGCCAAACAATCCACGCAAAGGGTCAACTGGTTTTGACTGCTCTAAGCGGGCCTTTTTGGCAAATAATTCTTTTTCAGGAGTGCAACACTATTTAATGTGTGCCCTTCCTGAGTGAGGCGCAACATTCCTTGACTAGCGCTTGTAAGGCAGACACCTTACGTCTAGTGCCACCACACTGGCCCATATTTTACATTTTTAAGCTAAAATCTTTATTATTATTATTATTGTTGTTGTTGTTTTTGGTTTTGGGACCACACTTGGAATCACTCCTGGCAGGATGGAGACACCGTAAGGGTCAGATAAATGCACTGCATTCCTGCTGTGCTATCACTCCAACCCCTAAAGATTTTACTTTTCATATATATAGAAAGAAGAAAGAAAGAAAGAATGCAAGAAAGAAACAAAAATAAAGATGGAAGGAAGAAGGAACGAAGGAAGGAAGGAACGAAGGAAGAAGAGAAAGAAGGAAGGAAGGGAGGAAAGAAAGAAGGAAAGAAAAAGAAAGAAAAAGAACGAAAGAAGAAAGAAAGGAAAGAAGGATAGAAAGATAGAAAGAAGGAAAGCAATGAAGGAAAGCATAGAAAGAAAAAGCAGCATATTTGTCTAGCAAGCAGCTGACCCAGGACCTAAGGTGGTTGGTTCAAATAGCTGCTGGCAGGCACGGGGGACCATATGGAACACCGGGATTTGAAACAACCACCTTAAGTCCTATGTTGGCTGCTTATGCTGCTGTGCTATTTCTCGAGCCCTTTTGAAGCTATTCTTAAAGTGAAGAATGAAAAGCTAAATGAAACAAGACATTTTCACAAGTTAGAAGCAGCAACAAAGGTTGGGTCCCAGAGTCCAGGAAGGCATTCACAAGTCTGAAAAGCCCCACTCCACATGCTTCAAAATCACTGTCCACATTCCTCTAAATATGTTACATGGTTTTCTCCTTTCCATGTGACTCTCAAATCTGTTCAATTGTGATATTTTGTATTTTCCTAGGGATCATTTAGAAGGTTTTCATTTCATCATCCACTGTGTAGCAATATCCTCAACTTGTCCTTAATCTCTGATTTGCACTGAAGTCTAAACTAAACTCACCTCTTTTAAAAAATAATTTTTATTGTAACCTAGGTGAATTATGAATCATTCACAGTAACATTTAAGGAATATAATGACATTGAATCAGGGGCATTTCCACCACCAGTGTTGTCCTCTCTCCACCCCTGTTCCTAGCATCCCCCCTTTTTTTTTACCCCCTGAACTACTGGTATAACTGGTCCTTCTGTGTATAGCTTGTGGTAGAGGGTATCGATTCTATTGTCAATGACTTTGGGTTTGGTGTTTAAGTCTAATAATTTTTTATTTCTACTCAATATTTATACGACTGTTTGGTCCTGGTACCATCCATTTTTTTTTTATATTTTCTTCTATTTTTTTTCAAACACAAACACAACTTGAATCATCTTGTTCTGTCACATAAATTGAGGGAGAAAAACAATAAAAACATAAACTCACCTTTGACTTTATATGCATCTTCCTTTTCTTTTTTCACCCGATCTCTTTCCAGAAATACTTTCTCTCGTTTTCTAACTTCTCTCTCTTTGTCATGATGCTCTTTCCAACCAATATAACTAATCCCAGCAATGAGGATCCCCAGCACAGGAACAGTACCTATCAGAGCTGCTTTCCATGGAGATATCCTAGGGAAGAAGGGTTCTAACACAGAGACACACATACAGATGAGGACTGGCCTATTAATGAGATTGTATGAGGGAAATGGAGAGCCTGTTTAGAGTACAGGCGGGGGCCAGGTGGGGAGGAGGGATACTTGGGACATTGTTGATTGGAATTTTGCACTAGTGATGGGTGGTGTTCTTTACATGACTGAAGTCCAAACACAATCATGTATGTAATCAACGTGTTTAAATAAAATAAAAATAAAAAAGAATACAAAAAGAAAAGAAAAGAAACTCCTGTGTCATACTGAGAATTGGTTGCCAGGCACATAGGAACCATTGTGAGAATACAGGGGTAGAGGAGTTGTGTGGATAGTTATTGGTGGAGAGTGTTACACCCCACTCAGGAAGGGCACACATCAGAAGCGCCTTTCAGCCTTCTTAGGTGTAGTGCTCTCCTGAAAAGGAATTATTTGCCAAAGTGGCCCGCTTAGAGCAGTCAAAATCAGTTTACCCTTCACATGGATTGTTTGGCTATAATTCTGAACGTGGCTGCAAGTATCTCTCTCTTTATTTTTGACCATTATTAGAAATCAGGCCTCAATATTTCTTTCTAACAAAGAAGCACAGTATCAAATCCCACTGAAAGTCTCCCACTGACCAGCTCTCTGTGATCTCTGCTACCTTGGCGCCAAGATTATGTTTTTTTTCCAAAACTTAGCTCATAAGTAAAGCAATTTTCAGTTTTCCCCAAAACTCTAAAACATTTCTCTCTCTTCCCACTTCCCTGAAAATTACCTGGTTTCTCCTGCTTACCCAAAACAAAGCAAACCCACAACAGAAACTGCTTTTCACCTTCAGTATCGGTTCTTTAATATGGAGATTTTAGCCATGGCCTTTCATTCTGTTTTTCTGACCATCTCCCACTTTCTTTGATCTCCAAAATTACACCCCACATTCCAGAGCTTACCCCTTAAAAGTTACCAAGCTCAAAAAATAAATTTGTCTTTGTCTTTCTAGACACAAGTCCCCATGCATTGTGTGTGGTAATTCATTTCTACAATATTGTTCCATCTTTCCACCATTTCATGTTCCCACTCTCTCCCCGTGAAGGTTTCCCGGACTCCACGAAGAACCTGCTTAGAGGCGCTGGCGTCTACAGCAGAATTGGCACTCAATGTTTGGAGGCCATCGGAGAGAGTAAGCTACCACTTTGTCTTTTCTCCTATCCTTTTTTTTCCTTCTCTTTTTAATTTTTTAGGAACGTGAAATAGGGCCTCGTCAGGTTGCCTAGGAACCCCTGGACAGTACCAGGTTCAAGATGAGAAGGTATACAAATAACATGAGTCAAAATTATTCTAAGCAACAAATTCTTTCTGATACTATAAAGTATATTCTGAGAGCTAAGAGTTCTGCCATATCTCAACAACAGATACAGCAATTCATTCTATTCTTAGAGACTTATAGCCTCTGGTTTATTGAGATAGGTACTCTATGTTTGGAAGATTGGCTATAAGTACAGCAGGATATTCAGGATGTATATGAAACGTATGGTCCTGATGCCCACCTAAATCTTATCTATACGATTTGGACAGAGGTTATGGAGGTGATTGATGATAGACAAGAATTAATACACGCAGCCCAGACAACTAGGGCAGATATGGAGCACAGTTATGATCAGCAGTCCAGGCAGAAGCCTAATATAAATTTTAAAAGGAGAACTAGCGATCAGGGGCTTGATAGAGCAAAAGACGGCTCAGAAATTTTAACAGCTGAAATGCCGGTTTCTTCTATAGCATCTCTAAACTTAGAGACAAAGGAATCAACCAGAAGGCACCAAGAATATACTTCGGCCTTCAAGGATAGTCTCCAGGAAGCTCGTAGGACAGGCGATTTGGAATTCTGTTTCTCTTTGATCCTAGATAATGAAGACGAACCAAAATGGGAACCCTTGCCTTTAACCGTCCTCAAGGAACTTAAGCAGGCAGTGAAAGATTTTGGGTCATCATCTCCCTATAGAATTCAACTAATTGAAAGTGTTGCAGCCAGGTGGATGACTGTCAGTGACTGGTATAAAACAGCAAAATCTGTGTTAAGTCCTGGAGATTATGTAATTTGGAAGACAGAGTATGCGGAGCAAGCAAAAGCCTTAATCCAGCAAAACCTCCGCTCAGGGGCTAGAGTGCGAAAGTTAACTCTTTCTGAACTCCTAGGTACTGAAGAATATGAGGATTTGGACACGCAGGCGAGAGTAGGAAAGCCAGTCCTGCAAGAGATCTCAAAATTAGCCTTGGCTTCTTGGAAGAAGTTAAAACCCCTAGAGATTAAAGGAACAACTTTAGTGGGAATAAAACAAAAACCTTATGAACTTTTTGAATCTTTTGTGGCTAGATTAGAAGGAGTGGTTGATTCTGATTTTCAAGGAGAGTTTAAGATCATGGTACAATCGTTGACAAACACTATTCAAATCCACAAAGGTCAATGAATTGCTCAGTTATTACTATTACCTTACTACAACCTACCTAATCCCACCCTAAAAGAGGAGAGAGGGACAGAAGGTTTTGGCTCTACGGATCTAATTGCTTGGATCAAACAATAAAAATGAAAAGACCTTTAAGGCCAATAAAGGTGCAGGGAAAGGAGATATTAGGACTCATGGATTCAGGGGCAGATGTCTCCTATATAGAAGGAAAAGATTGGCCATCTTCTTGGCCCACAAAGTACACTTCTTCGTCACTAATGGGTCTTGGATTAGCAAATAATGTAGCAAGAAGTACAAAAATTTTGAGTTGGGATGACGGTGAGGACAAAGGACGATTTCAACCATATGTCCTGTCCATATTGCCGTTTACTTTATGGGGCAGAGATGTTCAAGAAGAGATGGGCCTTGCCTTTGTTAAGACCAAACATTTAAAGAATTTGCAAATTCCTAGGGATCAGAATTTTTCCTAGGGGCCGCTGTTCAGTACTATGCAGAAAAAAATAACATGGAAATCAGATGAGCCTGTCTGGATAGAACAGTGGCCCTTATCCAATGAAAAACTACAGGCTGTTGAATTTTTAGTGCAGGAACAATTAGATCTGGGACACCTAGAGGAATCCACCAGTCCATGGAACACCCCAATTTTTACCATTAAGAAAAAATCAGGAAAATGGAGATTATTACAGGATCTTAGAGCAGTCAATAAGGTAATGCATCACATGGGCACCCTGCAACCAGGGCTCCCTTCTCCTGTAGCAGTCCCACGAGGATTTTTTATAGTCGTTATAGACTTAAAAGATTGTTTTTCTTTCTATTAAATTAGACCCCTCTGATTGTGCACGGTTTGCATTTAGTGTTCCTTCTCCTAACTTTCAAAGACCTTATTGCAGATATCATTGGAAGGTGCTCCCACAAGGAATGAAAAATAGTCCAAATTTATGTCAAAAATTTGTAGATACAGCTCTTTTAAATGTAAGACAAGCTCATCCAAGCGCTTATATCTGTCATTTTGTGGATGATATTCTTTTAGCATGTGAAACAAAGGAACTAACTCTGCAGCTATTGCAAGAGACAGTAAAGGAATTGAACCATTTTGGGCTGTTTGTGGCAGATAAAAAAATTTAATTGAATCCACCTTTTAATTATCTAGGCAGAATTATTAGAGCTGATTATATAGGAATTCAAAAAGTTGAAATTAGGAGAGACAAGCTGAAAACTCTTAATGACTTCCAGAAATTATCAGGTATCATAACCTGGATCAGGCCTTTTCTGAAAATAACTATAGGAGATCTAAGTCCGCTATTTAACATTTTAAAAGGGGATACTTCCCCCAACTCAAAAAGAATCTTAACCCCCAAAGCTGAGAAAGCATTGCAGCTTGTTGATCAGGCCATCCAAAATAGCAGGTTGTTAAAAATAGACTATTCCCGACCGTGGCAATTATTAATTTTGAAAACTGCCTACACTCCCACCGATTGCATCTGGCAAGAAGGACCTGTGGAGTGGATTCATCACCCACACTCCTCTCATAAGACAAATTGTTCCTATCCATACATGGTAGCTTTGGTAATTAGCAAAGGAAGATTAAGAAGTATAGATCTTACAGGCTACGAAGTTGCAAATATCATTATTCCTTATACGAAACAGCAATTTGAACTTTCATTACAAACTGAAGAACAATGGGGCATAGCCTACAGGGATTCAGCGGACAAGTGCTTTACCACTTACCAACGCACCCGCTTTTTTTTTTTTAATATAATTTTTATTTTGATCATAGTGGCTTACATATTGTTGACAATAATATTTTAGGTACATATTTACATAAAATCAGGGGGGATTCCCATCCCCAAATTGTCCTCCCTACACCCCCGTTTCTGTCTTACCTCCCATTTCCTCTTCCCTCACCCCCAGGGCGGCTAGAATATGTGGTCCCCTCTGTCTCTAACCAACTACTTAGTAGTCTTGCATCAGTTTGGTCTTGATGCCTCCCTTATTTCCCCCTCTAAGTAGGGGCAGGGGTAGCTAGTTCAAGTTGCGTGGTTTTGCCTGAAAAAGAGAAAATAAATAAACCGGGGTAAGAGTTTAATACCCCGAAAATGGGCAGAATCCTTCTAGAGGTTCTCATCATCGATTTGGGAAATGAAGGAGAAAAAGAAGTTGAAACACTCCACCAGTACCAAGAGACAGACATAATTTTTCCTACTAAGATTAGCCGTTCACCTCTAGATGGTGCTACACTTATTTTTACTGACGGCTCCTCAAACAGACGTTCTGTGGTCCTCATAGAAGGAAAACCGCCTGGCCTAAGGGTGAGGGAAGAGCATATGGGAGACAGGACAAAACCGAAGGTGTAGGGAGGACAAATTGGCGATGGAAATTCCCCCTGATTTTATGCAAATATGTACCTAAAATATTATTGTCAACAATATGTAAACCACTATGATCAAAATAAAAAAAAAGGAAAACCGCCTGTTATTGTAAACACTCCCGATATATCTGCCCAAAAGGCAGAGCTTATTGCTGTAATAGAGGCTTTAAAATTATGCCCCCCAAAATTTAATCTGTATACTGATTCATTATATGTTTTTTATCTTTTTCCGGGAGTGGAAACAGCTGCAATCTCTACTGGTTCTACTGTTTCTGACTTACTGTTACAGTTACAAACCTTGATTCATTCTAGACAGGAAAAGTTTTTTATTGGACATATCAGAGGTCATTCTAATCTTCCTGGACCTCTTGCTGAAGGAAATCAGTTGGCAGATGCCTATACTAAGGATTGTATTTTAAATGTTATTGATGCTGCACACAAAAGTCATCAGATTCATCACCAAAATGCTTTAGCTTTAAAAAGAATGTTTGGCATCACTAGAGAGCAGGCTCGGCAGATAGTAAGGGAATGCAATAGTTGCCCTAATTTGTCCCCTTCACCTAAAATGGGAGTAAATCCCCGGGGTTTGAAACCCAATGTGTTGTGGCAGATGGATGTCACACATATTAAAAAAAATTGGCCGCTTGTCATTTGTGCATGTCACTGTTGACACCTTTTCACACGCCATGGTAGCCACTGCCAGGACAGGTGAAGCAGTTAAAGACGTAATTCAACACCTAGTAACCTGCTTCTCTATATTGGGCATGCCCAACCGTATTAAAACTGATAATGCCCCAGCTTATACTTCTAAAGCATATTTAAAGTTCTGTAAAAACATGAATATTATCACCCAAACTGGAATTCCGTTCAATCCCCAGGGACAAGCTATTATGGAAAGAGCTCATCAAACACTAAAACACCAAATAGAAAGATTGGAGAACTCAAAATTTCCCTATTATTCCCCCATCAATTAATTAATCATTCTCTATTTGTATTGAACTTTTTAAACACGGATGACAAAGGCCTTACACCTATGTATAGACATTGGAATCTCCCCTTGGAGAAAAAGCCTCTGGTTTTTGGGAAGGATTTATTAACTTCATCTTGGAGGGTCCTGATGTATTACTAGCATCGGGCCAGGGATATGCTTGTGCTTACCCTCAGGATGCACAGTGTCTAATCTGGATACCTGATCGGCTCATTCGCCCAGCAAGGGATCCCCCTCCACGGGCTGCCATCCACAGAAAAGAGAAGGAGGAAACACAGCATGAGGCGACTACTAAGCAAAATCCAGAGACAGAATCTCAATCTGCAGCCGCTGAGGACACCTGTCCTTCCAACTTGTACGCTGCTAATGGCCTTGCTGAATGAAGCCAGACGAATTGCTGCCGCCTCCCTGGGACCTCGAACTCCAGAGACTTTGTTCCTTGCTATGTTGTCTATTGTATTAAATTCAGCCCCCCAACTACCAGCTCCCCAACCCCCTGCTGCAAGCACCGAACAGACAGGGAGGGGGGAGGTCAGTAGAAACCACAGCCAGGAGGCTCTCTCTCTTTCTCTTCTGCACTCTATTTCTCTCTCTCTTGAAAACTGCCACCTGAATTAATAAAACAATTTTTTTCTCTTCTCTTTCCTTCTTTTAAAAATTGCTTCCCACTTGAGCTTTCCCAACCCTGTCCCACCCATTTCAATTCGGCTACAAAGTATTGATAGCTATGTTTTGCTTCTGAATCCTACCTTACTAGGACCAGATTGATAGTTTTTAATTTCTTTTTGATACTGTTTCTTTCTTTACCTTTAAAAAATAAAAATTAAAAAAAAGATTGAATTGTTACACCCCACTCAGGAAGGGCATGTATCAGAAGCGCGTTTCAGCCTTCTTAGGTGTAATGCTCTTCTGAAAAGGAATTATTTGCCAAAAAGTCCCGCTTAGAGTAGTCAAAATCAGTTGACCCTTCGCGTGGATTGTTTGGCTATAATTCTAAACATGGCTGTAACTATCTCTCTCTTTATTTTTGACCATTATTAGAAATCAGGCCTCAATATTTCTTTCTAACAAAGAAGCACAGTATCAAATCCCGCCGAAAGTCTCCCACTGACCAGCTCTCTGTGATCTCTGCTACCTTGGCACCAAGATCATGTATTTTCCAAACCTTAGCTCATGAGTAAAAAAGCAATTTTCAGTTTTTCCCTAAACTCTAAAACATTTCTCTCTCTTCCCACTTCCCTGAAAATTACCTGGTTTCTCCTGCTTACCCAAAACAAAGCTAACCCACAACAGAAACTGCTTTTCACCTTCAGTATTGGTTCTTTAATATGGAGATTTTAGCCATGGCCTTTCATTCTGTTTCTCTGACCATCTCCCACTTTCTTTGATCTCCAAAATTACACCCTGCATTCCAGAGCTTACCCCTTAAAAGTTACCCAGCTCAATAAATAAATTTGCCTTTGTCTTTCTAGACACAAGTCCCCATGCATTGTGTGTGGTAATTCATTTCTACAATATTGTTCCATCTTTCCGCCATTTTGTGTTTCCACTCTCTCCCCGTGAAGGTTTCCCGGACCCCACGAAGAACCTGCTTAGAGGCGCTGGCGTCTGCAGCAGGAGAGTTATTAGCTAGAGGGATGTTGACTAGACTTCCTGAAAGGCATTGCTGTAAGCCCAGCTTCTTGCTTGTTGCTGTACTATTTTTGCTTTTATTTTTCTTATTTATTTTTAATAATTTATCTCCCATTTACCTGAAAACAAATGTTTTATAATCAGCTATATCAACTATGTAACTATGTAATACAAGCTCTTTAAATAAAGCTCCTAAAACTCCTCTCTGTTTTGTCCTATTAAACCATTTATAGAAGAAACCCTGTTGGCTGGAGTCATTCCTGAGCAACAAGAGGAAGGCATGTTTTGTTACATTTGGTGCTTGGAACAGGTGAGTGATGTGGATCTGTCTGTATTGGATAGTAACTTTGAGACACATGAGGTTGTTGACTGGAATTGTTGCTGAGTGACAACACTGAGGGTAGAATATTTGGTATTGTGGATTGAATCTGGGTTGGTTGCTATAAGGCAAACAGCAAATACCTGAACACTTTATGGCACTATTGCTCTGGCCTCAATAGTATCAGTGTAAATACTACAAAATTGTATTTTATGCACACTTGCAAAAACTAATAAGCTAAATCTAATACACTTAAATATAGGGAAATATTAGCCATCAGTTTTATAAACTTTGTCCAAAGGAATAAAATGATTTATAAAAAGGAAAACCACTCAATTTTCAGATTGGCACTTCAAAACTATTAGCAGCAAACAGAACCTGGATTGTTTTGGGATATAACTACAGGTGACAGGGTAAAGTGAAGACTAGTGGATGACCAACTAGTTTTATTATAAATAAAGTCATTGAAAACAAGACAGAAAATAAAGGTCATGAAGAAAACTGACCTGCTGGGCACCAACTGGACACCTGCAGAAGAAGAAGGAAAGAACCAGCCAGAGAGATGCTAAGTAGGGGTACCATCATCACAGTGGAGGGTAGGCAGTACAAATTTTTTACTCTGATAATGAGGTATTCTGTTGGAGAAAGTAGTGAGAAAATAATCTGAGTGAAGATATTTTCTAAAAATCATGTTTGGGCAGTTTCCATGTCTGTATCCAGGCATCTTCATAGTCTCTGTTCTTGAACACGATATAAATCAAATTGTATAAAATTATGGGTACACCAGACATGTAGCTGAAAGCTGGCAATCTTGAGAGGAGGCAAGTCAACTCCCCATCCTGCTGAATCCATGCCTGATACAGCCATCACCCATAATGAACACTTCCTCAATTGCCCTGCTTCACTTCTCCTCTATTGATCTCTGCAGAGACACCAGTCTGATCAAAACTCCATGTATGCTGGTATTTGAGCTGACATGAAGAGGACATTATAAGAGTGAGTGATGGTACCCTCCCGCTGTTTCTTGTACTTCTGGAATCCCTGGCAGCAGAAAATACACCCACAAAAGACTCAATAATAGTGCTTGGAATTACTGAACAACTTCATTTTTGTTTAATTTTGTAATCCTGGTAGGAATACACTAATTGGTTTCTGAAATCACCTAATATCCTAAAACAGATGAAGTAACAGAATGATCAACTAGCAACAAGAGCTAACTAAACCATCTGATGACAATTTAATGACCTCATTGGAGAAAACAATTTTCACAAATTTGCTTGTGGCTGTACTATTTTTGCTTTTATTTTTCTTATTTATTTATTTTTATAATTTATCTCTCATTTACCTGAAAACAAATGTATTATAATCAGCTATATCAATTATGTTACCATGTGATACAAGCTCTTTAAATAAAGCTTAAAAAATCATGTTTATAGGCTAGAGAGATAATAGAAAAATTTAGGTGCTTGACTTCCATGAAGGCAATCTTAATTCAATTCCTAAACCTACCAGCAGTGATCACAAGCACAGTGCCATGATTAATCTCCAAGCATCACCTGGTGTGGTCCTGAAACCAAAAGCAAAAACTTGTAAGATTACCACAGTGGAAAGAAGGGGATCAGATGAGGTGGTAGAGATAGAGGGACACTTGGACAATGATGAAAGGAAGTGAACTCTCTGGTGGAAGTTGTGGTGCTGAATTGTGTTATTTATGAAACCTTATCATTAACATTATTTTAAATCTAAAATAAATTTTAAATCAAACTTGGGGACTACAGAGATATTAAATCATATAGAATGCTTGCCTTGCACTCAACTACCCTAAATTCAATCCCTGGCTCTTTATATGGCCTCTCAATTTCTGCCAGGAGTGGCCACTGAGTACCACAGTATGTGGCCAAAAATTTTAAAGCATCACATTTGGCTCTTTTTCCTCACAAGTGTTAAGATAAACCCTATCAACTTTCACTCATCCATGGTCTTTTCATTTCTCTTTCAAAAAACTGACAATGAACATAGAAACCATAAATGATTCTCTTGTGTTCTGCAAGCTTTTTACTTTATAAGTAAAAAAATCCATCCTTAATCAAGTTTCACTTCAAATTGATATTCAATGTCAATAATTTATCAAATATAGTTCATTCACTGTAATTTATTATCATATTCTTATATTTACTAATTCATTTAATAATGCATTATTCATACCTTTACTAATATATTGCATTTATTCAGAATCATACTTCAGAAAGGGAAGGTTGTTTCCTTCAGTCTCTGAATTTGCTTCCTTCTTTGTCTGGACTCACATGTCTCCTCAACCTCTTACCTACATCACCACATCTCTCTTACCATATAGATTGAAGCAGACAAGAGGGATTTCTTGGAAGGTCCTGTTCTCCTTAGAACACCATTCAAATCCCAGTTCCAGAGAGTTTTTATCTGGCTGTTCTGTGATCAGCATCCAAATTATGACTGCAGAGGTTGTAATTGGCCAGTTTCTAACTGAGAAAATATTCTCAAGAAGCAAAACAGGTAGTGATTCTAGGAGGTAATGCAAAAGTCTTCCCTAAAATGATTTCAATAAGAAAGTCACAGTCTTTCTCTAACTTTTCTAGTCACTTTGAAAGTGCAAGTAATAAAGTAATAAAGTAAATATTAGGAGACTTTGAACTGTGCTGAGCCATACAATACAAACTCTAACAGGGGTGGAGGGAGGACAACAATGGTGGTGGAAATATCCCAGTTTAATGTCACTATGTACCTAAATATTACTGTGAAAGATTTTTAATCCACTGTGGTAAAAATAAATATTATTAAAAAATAAACATCAGTCATTTCACACTTAGAAAAAATCTAGCATGTTTTCTTCGTCCACATGCAAAATGCTGGAATCACATTATTCTGGCAGGTGCTCACTTTCTGACATTTAGATCTGTTATCAGCCTAAGTTTCAACCCACAAAGTTGAACTCTCCACCTTGTGTACTGCTTCCTTTTTCCATGAAGCCTTTAATGCTCTGCTGAGTACTCCTTCCCTTGCAATACCTTCTGTATCACTTGGGCTCTAACACCCATTCAGTATAGTGGGTAGAACATACTTGGAAAAGTAAAGAAAAATATCTATAGGGAGGAAAAGGAAAGGCTGAAGACTCTATTTGCTCCTGTCTACTTTGTTCATTATTTTAGTCTATTCCAAATTATAAATAAATAAAAATATGAATTTCGAATGAGTCTGAAAAGAATTCGAAATATATATATGAATTTGTATGTATATTTATGTAGATACATACCTTAAATCTTTTTATTTTTTTGGTCAATTAGTTGATTGAATTCAGTTAACCAGTTAACCTGTGGGGAGAATTTGGAGAAAATTACAAAGAGGGGCCGGAGAGATGACATGGAGGTAAGGCATTTGCCTTGCATGCAGAAGAAAGCAGGTTCAAATCCTGGCATCCCATATGGTCTCCAGAGCCTGCCAGGAGTGATTTCTGAGCATAGAGCCAGGAGTAACCCCTGAGCAATACCGGTGTGACCCAAAAACGAGCACATACTAGTGTGTTTTCAAAGGAGGAAGGTAAAGAAGGAGATATAGTGAAACACACCACACAGATGTAAAATATATTGTAATTTTAAAGAAAGAGAAAAGAGAGATAAAAACAAAGAGGAAGGATGAGGGAGAGGGAAAGATTTTTGAACAAGCAAGAAACAGAAGTACTTTCCTCTTAAAACTTTTCTTATATTAAAAGTAAAGGACACGAGTTTTGAATGCAGGAACTGAGGCCAAGAAAATGTATAAATACTTCTGGAATGTGTTCTGTGCTGAATTTACTCCAATCCTGATGTTTGTTGCTATTTGAGCTGAAACAAGTTGGAATGCAAGGTATTTGATTTGCATGGTGAAGTTTCAATTAAATTGAAAAAAGTCAGAAATTTAAATATCGTATATTCTTACAAATAAAATTTAATTATAAGTAGTAGTTTAATAGACACCTTAATTGAAAAGGTAACAAATGTATTATAAACAACTGTAAAATTAATGGCATTAATTTTTTGTTTGTTTGTTTTTGGGCCACACCCGGTAACGCTCAGGGGTTATTCCTGGCTATGTGCTCAGAAGTTGCTCCTGGCTTGGGGGACCATATGGGACACCGGGGGATCGAACCACAGTCCGTCCAAGGCTAGCACAGGCAAGTCAGGCACCTTATCTTTAGCGCCACCGCCCGGCCCGGCATTAATTTTTTAAGTACAAAATGTACTATCTTTATAAAAGATACATGCACTATCTTTACAAAAGAATAGTAATCTTGAGACTTTTTAAGTCTTGAGATTTTTAAGACCTTTAATTATTTTTTCCAAACTTTTTTTTGGGGGAGGTGCACATACAGTGATGCTCAGGGGTTACTCCTGGCTATGTGCTTCGAAATTGCTCTTGTTTGAGGTGACAAAATGGGATGCATTGGGATCAAGCCAAGGTCTCTCCTAGGTCAGCCACGTGCAAGGCAAGCGCCCTATTACTGTGCCACCTCTCCAGCCTCCCCTTTTTAATAATTTTTATTTTGACCAAAGTGGATTACATATCTTTCACAGTAATATTTTAGGTACATATAAACATTGAATCTGGGGATTCCCATCACCAAAGTTGTCCTCCCTCTACCTCTACTGTTTCTAGCTTGCATCCCATATTACTCTCCCTTACCGCCCAGGCTGCTAGTATAAGTGGTCCCCTCTGAGACCAGCTTGTTGTAGATTGGGTATCGATTCTTTTGTCATTGGCTTTGGATTTGGTGTTAAAGTCCAATCATTTTTATTACTACTTAGTGATCATACAACTGCTTGGGTTTGGTACCCTCCATTATTTCCCCCTCAATTTGAGAGGCAGAGCAAGATGGTTCAAGTTATGTGATTCGTTTGAAGAGAAGAAAAGCAATAACATGAGTTAAAAATCAAGCAAGCCGAAAATGGGCAGAGTCCTGAGAGGCTCTTAACATCAGTTTGAGAGAAGAAAGGGAGAAAGAAAGAGAAACACCACAGAAAAAAAAAGAAAAAAAAAAGAAAAAGAAAGAAAGAAAGAAAGAAAGAAAGAAAGAAAGAAAGAAAGAAAGAAAGAAAGAAAAAAAGAAAAATTAAACAAAAAAGTCCAATGAGCACTACAACAATAAAGACAAGCACCACATAATAACCATGGTCCTGAAATTAAAAAAAAAAAAAACAGAGCGCAAAAAAAAGTGAAAATGACAACAACAATAACAAAACCAAAGAGCAAAAAAAAAAAAAAAAGTAAATAAATAAGTAAAATTATTTTGTGCTGCTCTAACTTTTCGTTTGTTTGTGGCCACCTAATGGTGATCACGATCTATGCATGGCTCTGTCATTAGGGACCACTCCTGATGGTGCTCAGGAGACAATCATATGTGGTGCTGGAAATAAAACCTTGGTCAGTCATATTCAAGGTAAGCACCTTTATGACAGTACTATATCTCCAGCCTGTGACAATATTTTAATGTATATTATCATATCAACAGTTTTTCTATTAGCAAGTTTATCTTGTATTTGTTTACTTCTTATTTTGATATATAGCTTATAAAGGCATATATATGTGTATATAATATATATAATCTCAGATCTGGAATTTCAAAATGTAAATTAAATGTTTCGACATTTTTTTCATACTGTAACTCAGAATCTCTCATTGTAAACAATAGTTTACAAAATAGATGTTCTATGATTTGCGGAGACTTAGGTTATCTTAGAACAAAACTGAATTATGTGGTGGTGAGAGAACAAAAATATCCTTATATCTCCTCATTATGTCATGGAAAGATGAGACTCATCATGAATAACCCCTGAGCATCGCTGGGTGTGACCCCAAAACAAACAAACAAACAAACAAAAAACAAAGATAGAAAGTATGAATGAATCCTAGTATTTTAAATCCCTGTACAACAAACGAGGCTCCTTCAGTAGATTAAAAAGTCATCACCAAAATGACAGATATATTGAGGTGAAGATAGAAGAAAAATAATATCAGAAATTGGATTTTCTTTTAAACTGAAGAAGCCCTTGCTCTCTCTTGAGATTCTCTCTTTTATTCCCAAAACACTTTAAGTAAAATTTTCTCATGGCTTTACTAAAATGTAAAATAATATAGGATGCTAATATATAGTTTATGAGTTATAGATAATTCTAAGTGTTTTCATATTTAACTAACAATTATCATGCAAAATTATGGCAAACAATATCAAACTAATTGTCAAATAAGAAAACTAAAACACAGAGATAAAACTTGTAATGAGCTTGACCAAGATTGTCTCTCTTTCAAGTTCTAATATCCATCCTATTAACCAAAATAATTTTATGTATCAGACAGAAAACTTTGACTCGGTATTAATACTTTCTATATGCTGGACAGATTTAATTATTAAATGAATTCATTGTCCATTCCGGGTCAAAGTTTTCTTTCCTTATCTTACTTTCTGTTTTGAGCATGAACATTTGGCGAACATGAAACCCACTATTAAGATGTTCCTGTGCAATGATTCATTTTTCTTTTTTTTTTCCTTTAATCTTTAAAAGATTTTCTGTGAGACCCTACATTTTCCAAATTCTGATGTGCATTTGGTATCTTGGATGAAAATCTCACAAAATAGACATCTGGGGAACCAAGACCTGGTAAGTAGGAGGAATGGCAGAGAACATGCCTGGTGTTTGGTGTAAGAAAGGTGAGGTCTTTCAGAATGTCTTCATGTATGTAATAAGGACTTAAACAATGTGAGTGTTGTAATATCTGTATGTTGAGTAAGGAGGAAAGTGAGGAAAAGTAGGCAAGGATCTGGATGCTTGCAAAGTACAAGTCAGGGTATAGCTTTGCCTCCATCACATGAGAATGTGATAGAGAAAGTTTTCTGAGACCAGAATAGTGTATTTGCTGAAGACATCTTTCTCAACAACCTCTTATACTTTCTTTTTTAATTTTTAAAAGAAAAAAAGTATTAAAGAATAGTAGATTCCACTGAGGTGACATATAGATTTATATCTTCAGAAATGAAATTTTTGGTATGAAGATTCTTTTCTTGGAAAGGAGTAGTTATTTTTGAGAGTGTTAATCACTCATAATTCTTGAGCATAAAGCTATGACTGTTTAAGAGTTTCAGAAGATGAGTTTTGAAACACTGTGAACTTCCTTAGTGATGACATTTCACTGGTGGGTCCTTTTTTGTCTTTCATAAAGTTAATTTCAGAATTCATCTCTATGTGATTTTGATTTCTACTAAGAAAAAAATGATGGATTCCTGGAACTTTTCTTTGCCAAGATATCTCTTTACTATTTTGCTTCTTCAAGTGAACATATGGATATCAGGTAATATTATTTAAATATTTTAATTATATTTTAATATGTTCTCTAGATAGAATGCTTCAGTCTCATAAATTGTCACACATTCCTCAATTAAATTCTAAATCCTTTAATTTTGGTATAATGTTTTTTATTTCTCCATCACAAAAGCAAATATGTCATTTTATATGATTAAAGAATAAAATCAGGTAGACTAGCTTCACCAAAACCTTTTAATTCACTTAAGTTCAACATTAAAAGAAATGTATATTTTGATATCCAGATCTAATTTAAAACTTATTTGGGGGTGGGAGTAGTCTGCGGCACACCGGACAGTGCTCTGGTCTTACTCCTGGATCTGCATTCAGGTGGTCTTGGGAGACCATATTGAGTGCAGGGAATCAACACTGACTTGTCCAGGAGTGGGGGAAAAACTGATTTGTCCACATACAATGGAAGCATCCAACCTGCTATGTTATATTTCTAGTCCTAATTTAGAACATTGACTTCAGCATTTCTAAACATTATTTTATCTTCCTTCATATAATTACCATCATTTTAAATAAAGTGAATATTAAAGCTAAAAGACTGCTTCATTGATGAGACAGAATCATTTTTTCTTTTTCATTATCATATTTGCTTAAATATATGCTGCAAATATATGCAACGAGAATGAGGAATGCCTATAGACTCCACTACATTACCAATAATTGTATATTTAGAATTTAGCAGGAAAATCATTCTCATGTTATTTCCACTTGTGGGTGTATTCCATAGATTCCTTCTTGGTGATTGGACCCTCAGAACCTATTGTGGCCATGCTGGGTGCTGAGACTGTCCTACCCTGTCGTGTGTCACCACCCATGAGTGTGGAGAACATGGAGCTGCGGTGGTTCCGGTCCCAGTTTTCAGAGGCTGTGTATGTGTATCAGGATGGAGTGGAGCAGGTGGAAGAACAGCTAGTAGATTATAAGGGGAGAACAAAGTTGATTAAAGACTACATCACTGAGGGAAGTGTAGCTTTGAGAATCTACAGTCTCCGGGTCTCAGACAATGGGATATATAAGTGTTTATTTAAAAAAGGCAATGATTTTGAAGAAGCCACGTTGGAATTAAAGGTAATAGGTAAGTAATGATTTGCAAATTAAGACAACACCAAGGGAAAAGTAATGTTCTATATTTTATTTGTGGAGCTAACAATAAATAGGACAGTTAAAGCAGGTGTTTGGAACTAGACAATATTCCAGGTAGAGAATTATGCCCTGGATTTTCTATTTCTTTATATATTTATCACACTATAATGTAAAATTTCTTTTATAACTATATACCATGAGTATGTTACTCATTGTCCACTTATGTGATTCACTATGCATTTTGAGAGAAAGTATTAAATTATCTGTTGGAAGATGTCACACTGAAGGATTGACTTTGGATGGACTTATGTAGCAGGAAAAAAGGTTGACATCACAAAGTTGATGTGAAGAAAAAAATCAATATACAGTGACTACTTAACTATAACAATAAAATATAGCAGAGGATTTAGTAACTAAGAGACAGAATACAGGTGAGACATTTGTTTTTCATTCACCCAGCCCAATTCTATGCCCTGCATGCTACAAATGTTTCCCTAAGCACGACCAGGAGTAATAACTAAGAACACCCAGATATAATCTAATAGAAAAAATTTCATTGTGGTTACACATTGGTAAACTTAAGAGGTTAAAAAATCATAGTATCAGGAATAATTCCATGGGATTTACAGTTAATATAGTTTATTGACTGATTATCATAAAGATAATTCCAACCTTAAGAAGTAGCTGGTTCATTTCAAATCCACATTTATCACATTCAGTTAACCTTTGCCCAGTGTAATTGTGTCTACTGGCACTCTTTCCTGTTTCTCTTTATTAATCTAGGTAGATATATTGTCTGCATATTTAACTTAGAATTTCATTGGTTATAATATCTTAAGAAATACAAATGTGCTTTGATTCATTATTAAAGCTTAATAGGCTTTTATCTGATTCATCTTTCCTCAAAAGTCACTTTAACAATACATCAATGTTTACTCTGTTCAAGAATGCTAGCATCCCTCAGACAATTCAGAAAAGATAGACTGTCAACCTGTTTTCTATTTCCTGAAGTTAGTACACCCAAATACATCAGGGCTTAATAGAACTATCATTCTGAGAATCTTAATGTACTTTGTACATCTGTGGAAATAAGTAGAACTGAGCAAGATAAAGAGGCTGGAATGATAGTACTAGAAGTGAGTCACTAACTTTGCATTTATATGCATTATCTGTTACCATGGTTCAACTACCTGGTACCGAATATAGTCTCCTGAGCATTTTTAGGGCTCACTTCTCTGCAAAGATTCAGAAATAATCCTCAGATATAGCAGAATGTACATCCTGTCGCCTCCACTAAAAGGGAGGGCAAAAATACTTAACAATATTATTTGGGCTATATAAATAGTACAGGAATTAAGTTCTTTGCCATGCATTTGGCTGACTCTGGTTTGGCCACCATGGCACTGTATATGATTTCTTAAGTACTGCCAGTAGTGATTCTTGAGCAGAAAGCTAGGAATAAAACCTCAGCACAACCATATGTGATAAAAAGACTAGGCCAGATATAATAGGATACATATCCTATTTTCAATGCTTTGTGGGCCTAGGAGGTCCCCATAAGCAGTGCTCAGGCATTCTGAATGCTCAGGTATCCCTTTCCAAAGATTGTAAGGCCAACTAGCCTTACAATAAAATGTCTTGAAGATATAGCTTTCCTCAGGCTCTATGATACCTAAGACCAATTGAGTAAGACTTGGTGGCCTTCAAGGCCACACTCATTGATACTAAAATGACACATGGTGCCAGGAATTAAACAGAGATTGGCTAAATACAAAAAATATACTTTGAGGCTGGAGAGATAGCATGGAATAGGGCATTTGCCTTGCATACAGAAGGGCATGTAGAAGGACAGTGGTTCGAATCTTGGCATCTTATATGGTCCCCTGAGCCTGCCAGGAGTGATTTCTGAGCATAGAGCAGGAGTAACCCCTAAGCACTACCGGGTGTGACCCAAAACCAAAACCAAACAAAAACAAAAACAAAAAGTGTAACTTGATCCCTTTAGTATCTTTCCAGATCAAGATATCAACTTTTTTTATTTCTATAAAATCTTTATTTTAAACACCATAATTACAAGCATGATTATAATTGGGTTTCAGTCATAAACAGAACATCATCTTCACTAGTGCAACCTAACCACCACAAATGCCCCCTGCTGCCACTCCATGCCTGTATTCAAGACAGGCATTCTACTTCTCTTACTCATTAACATTGTTGTATTAGTTACTAGTGTAGTTATTTCCGTAACAGCATTCACCACTCTTTGTGGTGAGCTTTCATATTGAGAGATGGACCTTTCGGACCTTAACTCTATTGTCTTACTATTACAATAGTGTCTTTAAATCTTTTATTTTTGGTTTTTTGGGCCACACCCGTTTGATGCCCAGAGGTTACTCCTGGTTAAGCGCTCAGAAATTGCCCCTGGCTTGGGGGGACCATATGGGACGTCGGGTATTGAACTGTGGTCCTTCCTTGGCTAGCGCTTGCAAGGCTACCTCTAGTACTACCTCGCCGGCCCCAATGTCTTTAAATTTTTTAAACCCATAGATAAGTGAGACTATTATGTGTCTATCTCTCTCCCTCTGACTTATTACACTCAGCATAATATATTCCATGTACAGCCATGTATAGAAAAATTTCATGACTTAACCTTCTGTGGCCATCAGGAATGATGAAGATAACTTTTTAAAAAATATATAATAAAAATGTGTTAAAAGTCAGATCTTTATAATTCTAGAAAAGTGAGATATCCCTAGTATTCTGGTAACATGATGTTTTAATATAAGTAAGTGCTAGTGAGAAGTCACAAGAAAATTAAAATTGCAGAGTTGCAGAGGTATGAAGGAAAGCTAAACTGAATAGAGGAGAAATGTGCTAAATAGAAAATAAACTTGGTCCTATGATAAACTAACTTGACATTACTCTCTCTGCTACTTTTTTCTCTTTTGATAAATAATATATTTAAACACTACGTTTGCAAACATGATTGTACTTGGGTTTTAGTCATAAAATGGACACCTCACTTCACCAGTGCAACATTCCCATCACAAATGCCTCCATTTACCTCCCCCCTGCCTATATTTGAGACAGGCTTTCTACTTCCCTCACATATTGATTATTGCTCTGATAGTTCTCAATGCAGTTACTTGTCTAACTGCACTCAGCACTCTTCGTAGTGACCTTCATACTGTGAGCCAGTCCTTCCAGGCCTCATCTCTGGGAATTATTTCAATGTCTTTTATTTTTCTTAAAACCTATAGATGAGTGAGACTATTTTGTGTGTGTCTCTCTCTCCCTATAACTTATTTCGCTCAACATATTAGATTCCATGTACATCCATGTATGGGAAAATATCATGACCTCATCTCTTCTGACAGCTGCATAATATTCCATTGTGTATATGTACCACAGTTTCTTTAGCCATTCATCTTTTGAAGGGCATCTTGGTTGTTTAGAGTCAGGCTGTTGTAAATAGCGCTGCATTGAATATATGTGTGTGTAAGGGATATTTGTATTGTGCTTTTGGAGTACCTAGGGTATATCCCTAGGAGTGGTATAGCTGGATCATGAGAGCTATGAGAGCTCAATTTCCAGGTTTTTTTTTTTTTTTTGAGGAATCGTCATATTGTTTTATATAAGGCTGAACTAGACGGTATTCCCATCAGCAGTGAATGAGAATTTCTTTCTCCCCACATCCCTGCCAGCACTGATTGATCTTCTTCTTTTTTTGGAGGTGGGTCACACTCGGCAGTGCTTAGGGGTTACTCCTGACTCTACACTCAAAAATCGCTCCTGGCAGGCTCGGGGGACCATATGAGATGCCGGGATTCAAACCATCAACCTTCTGCATGCAAGACAAACACCTTACTTCCATGCTATCTCTCTGGCCCCTTTAGTCTTGTTCTTTTTGATGTGTGTCAGCCTCTGTGCTGTGAGATGGTACCTCATTGTTGTTTTGATTTGCATTTCCCTGATCATTGGTGATGTGAAATATATTTTTCATGTGCCTTTGGTTCATTTGTATTTCTTTTTTTTGAGAAATTGTTAATTTCTCCTCCCCAATTTTTGATGGGGTTAGATGTTTTTTCTTGTAGAGTTCTGTCAGTACCTTGTATATCTTCGATTAGCCCCTTATCTGATGAGTATTGGGTGAATAGATTCTCCTACTCGGTGGGTGGCATTTATATCCTAGGCATTATTTCCTTTGAGGTGCAGAATCTTCTCAGCTTAATATAGTCTCATCTGTTTATCTCTGTTTCAACTTGTTTAGAGAGTGCTATTTCCTCCTTAAAGATTCCTTTATATTCAATGTCTTGGGGTGTTTTACCTATGTGTTCTATATACCTTATGATTTTGGGGTTTAATATCAAGATCTTTAATTCATTTGCATTAGACCTTTGTGCATGGAGATCTGAGTTCGTTTTTTTTTTCAAGTGGCTTCTCAGTTGTCCCAATACCACTTGTTGAAGTGGCTCACATTAGTGTCCAACAAACTCAAATATCTTGGAGTAAACTTAACTACAGATGTGAAGGACCTATACAAAGAAAACTACAAAACCCTGTTTCAAAAGATAAAAGAAGACACATGAAAAAGGAGACATGCACCCTGTTCATGGATTGGGAGAATTAACATCATTAAAATGTTAATACTCCCCAGAGCATTGTACAGATTTAATGCAATCTCTCTAAGGATGCTCATGACTTTCTTTAAATAAGTGAACCAAACACTCCTAAAATTCATCTGGAACAATAAACACTTGTGGATAGCTAAGGTACCCTTCCTTGGGAAAAAGAATATGGGAGGCATCACTTTTCCCAACTTTAAACTGTATTACAAAGCTGTAGTCATTAAAACAAAATGGTATTGGAATAAAGACAGATCCTCAGATCAGTGGAATAGAGTATTCACAGAATTTTTCCCAGACATACAAACAACTAATCTTTGATAAAGAGGCAATGAATGCAAAATGGAGCAAGGAAAGCCTCTTCAACTACCTCTGCTTCTAATATATTCTCAATTCACAGAAAAAGAAAAAATTGGAAAAATTTCTAAGGAATTTTTAGTAGAACTAGAAATAAATATCAATTTATACAAAGATTTTGCCCATGTTAGGAAATGTGCAATGGTAAAGTTACAGATGTTGGAACATTTTAGGCCTGAAACTCAATCATAAACAACTTTGTGTATCTCATTAAAGTTTTAAATTAAAAATACTCAACTAGAATAGAGGCAGATATACACAACTGAAATATATATTGTTGATATCAACTAATTCAAATTATATTTCTATCCTATTAGCCTTTTATTTTAAATAGCAAATATTTCTAGGTATAAAATATATAATAGGCATCACTATATGTTTTGTATCAAATTCAAGTCTATTATGTATTTGAAGCATAAATATGCATTTACCTCAGAGGAGAAGAAAATATATGATTTTATTTACTCAAAACATGATGATGTTTCATCCATCATTTTATACTGTTGCTCTTCTGTAAAATTAGGGACATCAGGACAAAAAATATCAAAGTCTTAGATGAATGGCTTTTCTTTTCAGGTCTGGGTTCTGGTCCTTATGTTTCCATTGTGGGTCCAGAAGACAGAGGTATAAGGCTGAGATGCACTGGCAAAGAGTGGTTTCCTCAACCTGAGATACAATGGAAAGATACAAAGGGAGAGAAAATACTATCTCTGTCTGAGAAGGATGCCCAAGATGAAGATGGATTGTACCAGGTAGAGGCGTCCATCATTGTTAAAGACATATCAAACAGAGAAGTATCCTGCTCCATGAAGAACCCTTTCTTTGGACAAGAGCAGGTAGAAACAATTTCAATTCCAGGTTAGTGTTGATCATTTGGTATTTAGGAAAAGAGTAACTGGGGAATATTTTGACCTGGTGTGTGACTTGGGGGTGTATCTTGGGGGTTCTGGGTCAGAACCCTTTTTCCCTAGGTACTTTCCATGGAAAATAGCATTTGCTGTGACATTTCTCATTCTTGGAATTTTCATGGTTGCTGCTTTATTCTTGGCATGGAAAGGACAACAGGAAAAGAAGAAAGCATGTATAATTAAGGAAGAAAAAGAAAATGAAAGAAAAAAGAGAGGTAAATGGTTTTATGAATTTATAGGCTATTTACATAACTTACTTATGATTAACTATTGTAACAAAAATAAATATATAGTGTTGTTAGGAACCCCAAACCCTAATAAGACTGAAACCTACCTTCATTAGATAATGTAATATGTTGAATCTGATAGCAAAACACAATAATATAAACATGGAATTAGGGGAAGATGACCACAGTAATTTTCAATTAGATAAAATTCTTGATTAGGTTTATGAAAGTGACATTTAGGAGCTGGGTTTAATGACAGTTTAGAAAATTAACATTGTATTTTTCTTTCATTTTCAGAATCACTTGAAAATGAGATGTGTAAGTTTTCATTTTATTTTCTCTAATATAAGAAAGAGAATACTTACTTTTCATAGTGTATTTGGTATCTCACCAACTTTTCTTTCTTTTCAGTCCAAAGAAAAGAATTATATAAATCACGTAAGTTGTGTTTCTGTTAAATGTGAATCAACTATCTTCTTTGCCTCTTTCTTCTGATCACTTCCTGTTATTCTGCTAGTAAGCAAGAAATCCCCTATTCTAAATGCAATGATTTGGTTAGACAATTGATACTCAACAGTGGACATGTTAGATTGACTACACTTTACATGTCTGTTACACTTACATTCTAGAAGAGGATACTATAGGCATTCAAGGCTACATGGGAGTTGCATTTCAGAATAAAGTGCATCAGCAAGGTTGTCAGAGGTGATTTGTAAAAACATATGGTATCTCAGAGGTATCACTGAGAAAGTATGTGATTAATATGTTTTAACTTATATAAATGCCAGGAAGCTTAAGCCTGTTAGGTTGAGGTCCAGGTGGGATTCATATAACTTTACTAATAGTAAGATAAGCTAAGTACAGGTTTGTTGTTGTTATTTTCGGGTCACACTGGCAGCGCTCAGAGGTTACTCCTGGCTCTGCAATCAGAAATAGCTCCTGGCAGGATAATGCAAGGTGCTGGGAATCAAACCCAGGTCTGTCCCGAGTCAGTCACATACAAGGCACACATCCTACTGCTGTGTCCCAAGTTAAGATTTCCTTATTTGAGCAGAGAACTTATGTGTTGAGAGAAGGAAATTCATAGTGGTGCTGATAAACTACTGCTGAAAATTTGAGTTTTATAATACATTCTTCAAATTCAAGCCTTATGTTATCTTTCTTCCTAAGTCTATCACACTTTATGTTCCCATCGTTATCCATAGTTATCTTCCCTCATATTTAATCACAGATATATTAGTCAAAAGTTGAAAAATGTAAGAAATAACAGATTTAAAAGAGAAGTATCCCAGAATTTTCATTGGGATGGTGAATACACAAATATAAAATTGTTATAAAGCTTCATATCCAATTGATTGCAACAATTTCATCCTCTCAAGTGGATGAAAAGTTCCTGTAGAGTCTAATTCTTATTTATATTCTTTTTATTTTTTATTTATTTTTATTTTTTGTGTTTTTTTAGACTGGAGAAAAGCACAGTTATATGCTGGTAAGTAACTTAAGGTTGGTGGGCAATATTAGGTCAATTACAACTTCATGAGTCCATTCCTTGTCACTTTTAAGAAAAACGTCATTTTCTATAGATTTGATTTTGAATTGAGAGTCAAAATATACCACAAGAAGCATGAGGCATAGCATACCAGTAGAATATAGAAAGCACTTTGGGCATCTTTACCTATATTATTTTCTTTTTCATTTTAGATTGGAGAAAGGAACAGTTCATAGCAGGTGGGTAGAATTATTTAGTCCTATTTAATCTCTTTTGTGCAAATGAGAAAATCTTGTACTTTGTATAAACTCCAAATAATATTTACTTGTCTATTTTATACTTTCACAATTTTTCTTAATATCTTGCTAAAATTTGCTACTGTTGTTATTTCATTAATTTTTTTCATCTAGCATAAATGCATATTGCTATCTGCTCAAAAATCAATTAAGCAGCCATCAACTCATACTTAAATAAAATATATATGAGTTGTGAATTACATTGCAAAAGCTTAATATTTCCATTAGAAAAATGGTGGAGTATAGGGATTCATTTTGAAATTTATTTGTTATATGAGACTTCAGTTATATAGCACAATTATTAAAAATAAATGATCAATCATGCTTGTAGTCATGGTGCTTAAATATTTTATATAAAAATAAAAAATAAATTATATTAAATAAATGATTGAATCAAAAGATGTCAATCATAAGACAAACCTAAAAGATAAGAGCTTGTTAATATCTCCAAGTACATGGAAAATGAGCCTGGATCAACTTAAAGTTTTACAGTTTTAAGTGATCAATTTTAATTTATGCTACTTCACTCTGACTATCCCTGTATCCACAAACATATATTAGCCTCTTTAATCTTCTTAAAATGCAGTTAATTTTCTACAAAAATTACTACTAAGACTGTTATTATTTAAGCTATTTTAACAGGAAGCATGTATCATGACATTTTTTGCAGTACTAATGGCATAGTGGTGGTTACTATAACTTATTAGAAGCTAAAATTTACCAATGTTTTCCATAGACAAAACATAATGCTTAGTTATCAAGATGATACTGTTTATCAAACTATTAATATTTATCAGTTCAGTGTTATAATTTTATAAACAGTAAAGTGTCACTCAAATAGATTTTTTATTTAATTCAGGTACTAAAGACATACTATCAAAATTTGATCATTCTGTCACAGATACTGTACTTTAACCATTTTAAATAAGTTAATCTACATATATTACTCTGAGCATATTATTTTTTATTCCCTTGTTCATATGATATATTAAATTAATTGAGACATATATTGAAGCATCTTTATATCCTTGTTAGTAGTCATGATGTACCTTTGAATGACATAACTTGTTGAGTTTGGTTTTCAAATGTTTTGTTGAATATTTTACTTCAAATTTATCAGGTCCATAGGTAAAACATTTTTCTCTCTCTCTCATTCTCTGTATTTGTATTGCCTCTACATAATTTTGGTATGTGATGACATAGAAACTAAAAGTACTCCTGCATTTTCATAGTTTTTTTTTGTTTGTTTTTGCTTTTGGGCCACACCAGGTAACACTCAAAGGTTACTTCAGTCTATGCACTCAGAAATCGCTCCTGGCTTGGGGGACCATATGGCATGCCAGAGGATCGAAAGACAATCCATCCTAGGCTAGTGTGGGCAAGGCAGACACTTTACCGCTTGTGCTACCACTCTGATTCTCATAGTTTTTTTTTATGAAGAACTGAAGAATAATGAAAAAATTATTACCAAAACAAAAGTACATAGTATGAAATAGAAAAAATAAATTTACACAACTGACAAAGGTCTAATATCCAAGATATGTAAGATATTCACAAAACTCAACAAACAAGCCCCTAGACAAATGATCCTTTGGAGAAGGGCCACAGAGATATTATAGGCTTTAAGGTGATTGTATTTTCCAACCTTGGTTTGATTTCTGACACCAATATAATCTCTTGAGCACTACCACAAGTAACACCTAAGCATAAACCTAGGAATAGCCTCCGAGCACCACTTGTAGTTTCTCCTCCAAATAGTGAAATAAGCTGAATAGACACATTACCAAAGGAAAAAAAGAGGGCCAACAGATATTTTATAAACTTTTCATCATCAAGATTATTAGGAATATGTGAATCAAAATAGCAGTTATCTTTAACCTCATGAAAGTGAGAATAGCTTATATTAAAAATTCCAGAAATAATAATTACAGAAGTAGTATGAATAAAAAGGAACATACACTTTCTGGGGTGGGAAATAAACTTATTAAAGACATTCAGAAAAGTAGAAAAATATTAAACATATAAAAATAAGTGCCAGAACGATAGTATGCCCACCAAACTATATAGTCCCCTGAGTCTGCCATGAATCAAACCTAAGCACAGAGCCAAGAATCAGTTATGAACTAAATGCTCCTCCAAAAAAATAAAAAAGTATAAAACAAATCAAACTGCCATAGAGTGGTATCTATAGATGTATTTATTTATAATATTTGCAATATTAATTACAATATTTGCAGTAGAAAGTAACTAAAGAACCAAGTTGTTAACATTTGGTGGTTAAAGAAGTTGTGGTATATATGCACAATGGAATTATACTTGCTATAAAAAATATGAAACCTTGGCTATTGTTGGTGTCATTTTGATTTACTTTTGCCTCAGGACAAGGAATAATGATTCTTGTTTCATAAATCTATTGCCCACCCTTTTGTCTCATTTGGTAAAGCATCTTGTCAGTTTCCCTTCTCTTTTTGAGGGCATGGGTATGTGTGTGTTTGTATATGTGTCTAATTTTTGAGAGTTCCTAACATATCTGAATTATCTTGCACATTGTCCAATATGTAGTATGTGATAAATTTCTCCCATTCTATAGCATGTTTTCATTTACATGATACCGAAAACAGAAAGAGCACATACATGCAAAGGAATTTGTAGTTCGGCATCTGTGAAGGACATAGATGTAGCTATCTTCAATGAGTACCCCAGCAATTAGGGGACAGAGAGATATCAAAGTGGTATTATCTTGCATGTGGCTGACCTGGGATGGACCCACACTTGATTCTTGGCATCCCATATGGTTCCTTGAGCCTGCCAAGAGCCATTTCTGAGTGCAGAGAAAGGAGTAACCCTTGAGCACTGCTAGATATGGTACAGAAAAAAGGAAAAAAATATCAGCAATTAGAAGTAAATAGTAGTTTTTAAGGCTTGTACATCTTAACAGATGAGAATTAATTCCAGATATTTAATTATACTTATATATGTGAAATTATTTAATGTAATATGCCACATTAACTAAAGAAAAGCTAAACATAATATTTTTATATTAATAAATTAGATCAGGCTTTGACAAGCTTCACAACATTTTGTGATAAAAAGCTCTCAACAGATAAGGTTAAGGGAATATATTGAAGTATGGAAAAAGATATATTACAAATTAAAACTGTACTCTATAACAAAAAAACTAAATATTTTCCTTTAAGGTAAAAATGTTATATCCATTCTGATCATTATTCAACATAGTTGTCAATCAGAGAATTAGTACAAGCAAGATTAAAAAGAAGAAGATGCAAAGTGAAATAAGTAAAAAAGTCACTATTTGCAGAAAACATGATAATACAATGAGAAAAAATTCAAAATTTAACTAATCTTTATTTAAACACTGTGGCTAAAAGTTGTTCATTGTTGGGTTTCAGTCATACAATGTACACCAACCTTCAACTGTACACTCTTCATGTCTTCTATGTCTTTCATTTCCCTCTCAATGCCTAACCCCCATCCCTGCCTGTCTCTAGGCAGACAATATGCTTCTATCCCTCTCTCCTTTATGACACTGTCATTTGCATATTGTCAATGGAGAGATGCCTTGCATGTCACTTTCTCCTACTTCAGCACCAAGTTCCTTTACCAGGTGATCAATTCCAACTATATTGTCTTAGTAGACCCTTCTCTATTCTAACTGCACTTTTGATACTTTGTGGTGAGCTTCCTACCCTGGGCTGAATCTCCTGGCCCTTATCTTTATTATCTCTGGATATTGTTACCATACTATTTCTTATTTTTCTTACATTCCGCTAATGCATGAGATCATTCTGTTTATCCATTTTCCTATGGCTAATTTCACTCAACATAACAATATCCATATCCATCCATGAATAGTTAAGTTTTATGTTTTCATTCCATCGAGTAGATATACCACTGTGTTTTTAGCTTCTCTTCTCCTGTTGGGCACCAGGATTGACTCCATATTTTGGCTACTATAAATAGTGCTGTGACGAACATAGGATTTCAATAGTTCTGAGCATGTGGAAAAATATTATCCAAGATCTTGTCCAAAGGCAGCTTTCTATAAATTGCATATCTTGTGTTCCCTATAAATTAATGATGTATAAAAAAAAAATCAACAAAGGGGCCGGGAAGGTGGCGCTAGAGGTAAGGTGTCTGCCTTACAAGCGCTAGCCGAGGAATGGACCGCGGTTCGATCCCCCGGCGTCCCATATGGTCCCCCCAAGCCAGGGGCGATTTCTGAGCACATAGCCAGGAGTAACCCCTGAGCATCAAACGGGTGTGGCCCAAAAACCAAAAAAAAAAAAATTAATGATGTATAAAATAAAAAAATACATTTTCTTTAGTTTCTCTTTGTTTTTCTCCATGTCTCTTTCCCAATATTTGCAACTTTCCTAAGACCAACAAATATTCATTGTGTAATGATCTTAATTTTTTTCCACCTGCAGTGAATGTTTCTCTGAATTCAAGTTCAGCTCATCCCAGCCTCAGTGTAACTAAAGATGAAAAAGAAGTTTCAATGTCTAATGCTGTGGAAGTACTAGGGCATGAAGAATTGGAACCCCTATGCAGTGTACTGGGAAAGAATTCTTTTACAGATGGAAGACATTATTGGGACGTAGAAGTGAAAGCAAAAGAAGGCACTGGAACTAGATGGAGTGTGGGAGTTTGCTTAGATACAGTGAAGAGATCTGGGTGGTTTATAGAATGCCCAGAGAGAAATTTCTGGGTAATTACATATGTTGATGGGAAATTTAAGGTTTTCACAAGTTTATCTGAGTCTTTATCACTGGAGTATCAGCCTAACAGGATTGGAGTTTTCCTGGACTGGGATGGTGGTGATGTGTCCTTCTACAACATGGATGATGGGTCTCACATCTATTCTTTCACTAACATCACCTTCTGTGGGAGCATCCACCCTTATTTTAGCCTTCAGGGTGAAGTCGTATTTTTGATTCCCAGATTAGATTCAGCTTCTCCTAATTCTTCTCTAAAAGCATCTCATTTTCAAGAAACTAAATCTCTACTTTCATCATCATAAGTGAGGGTAGCAACTCTGCTTCTAGAGCTTTTAGAGTTGTGTTCCATACAAAAGATTCCCTATAGTGGTGAATAGGTCAAGTTCTGTAGATATGAATTTTATTTCACTGAAAAATGCAAAAAAAAAAAAAAAACAGAAGAGGAACAATAAAAGAGCCATATGGAGGAATTTACTTTAGTGCTTTTATTGTGATAATATGTTCTATTTTTGAATAGCAAAATTTTTCCCAAGAAAACTAAAAATAATCCTAATACCCCTTTGTTAAAATAGTCCATGTCTTTTAATAAATATTTTAAATCTTCCACTAACTAGCTTAGAAGTAACATATGAATATTGGTGGAGTTTGGGGTGCTTTGGCAATGGTAAGGTGTGATAATTGTGAACATCCAAAGCATAAGCATTAACATTATTGTAAACTTGCAAACATGGTATGTACACTATAATGATGATTAAATAATAAAATTAAATTTAAAATCTCTCTTACTAGTTTATTCACATGTGTGAAATAGGTGTTATTTTTGTTTCTTTTGTTTGTTTGTTGATTTTTGTTTTTTGGATTTTTGGGTCACACCTGGCAGTGCTCAGGAGTTACTCCTGGCTCTATGCTCAGAAATTACTCCTGGCAGGCTCAGGGGACCATATGGGATGCTGGGATTCAAACCACTGTCCTTGTGCATGCAAGGCAAATGCACTACCTTAATGCAATTTCTTTTTTTTAATATAATTTTTATTTTGATCATAGTGTCTTACATATTGTTGACAATAACATTTTAGGTACATATTTACATAAAATCAGGGGGGATTCCCATCACCAAATTGTCCTCCCTACACCTCCGTTTTTGTCCTACCTCCCATTTCCTCTTCCCTCACCCCCAGTGCGGCTAGAATATGTGGTCCCCTCTGTATCCAACCCACTACTTAGTAGTCTTGCACCTGTTTGGTCTTGATGCCTCCCTTATCTCCCCCTCTAACTGTAGGCAGGACTAGCTAGTTCAAGTTGCGTGGTTTTGCCTGAAAAGGAGAAGATAAATAAACTGGGGTAAGAGTCTAATACTCCCAAAATGGGTGGAACCCTTCTAGAGGCTCTCATCATCGATTTGGGAGATGAAGGAGAGAAAGAAGGTGAAACACTCCACCAGTACCAAAAAAAGTGTCAATTATCCAGTGAGGACTCCAGCTATATTGATAAACACCACAAAAAACAGACGAAAAACAAAGCAAAACAAACAAACAAAAAAAACACAAACAAGCAAACAAACCAAAAACACAGCACAAAGAAAGATGCTATCCTAGGTGCCATCCTAGGTTCAGTGCAAAGACCAAGGTCACCAACCACAGAAGATGGATTAAAACGACACTGAGGTAACAGAACCTCTAGAACCACAAAGACTGACTTCATCATAAGTTCTACCTCAGGATCTGTGCAGATACTGAGACCTCTAAACACAGAGCTCTGAGTGTATCACCCTGGACAGAACAGAAGTCTTTCACACACCAAAAAACACCACCGGGAGAATAAATGATCCTGAGCAAAGTCTAGAGCTGACAGTATACTCCAAGGATGGAGAAACCCCATATTTCTTAGGCCAAGTGAATTCCTTTTTGAATGATCCCAATATTTACTGTGCCAGGGCAGGAGGGGAAAAAACAAAAATACAAAAAGCACAAAACCTTGGTTATTGTATATATATATATATCTTTTACCTTCATTTATTATTGTTATTATTATTTTTATTTATCTATCTATTTTGGTCGATTTCTCTGTTTGGGTGTGATTATTGAAATCGTTGTCCCCAATTATACTTATTTTTTTCTCTTCTTTTCTTTTCCTTCGTTATGTGCTATGCCATGTTTCTTATTTCAAGACCATGGCGTGTTTTCTATGGCCCCAAATAGGTGTTAATTTAAGGGGAAGATTATTGTTGGGAAATTCTCCCACATTTTATTAGAAATATAAATATTGAAAAAGTGTTAGAAATACACAAAACTAGGGCCAGAGAGATAGCATGGTGGTAAGCATTTGCCTTGCATGCAGAAGGACGATGGTTCGAATCCCGGCATCCTGTATGGTCCCTGAGCCTGCAATACACACAGAACTATGTTTATCTTTTAAAGTTTAACAACCCAGGGATCAGAGTGATAGTATAACAGGTAGGGCATTTGCCTTGCATGAGGCTGACCTGGGTTTGATCCTTGTAATCACATATGGTTCCATGAGCCTGCCAGAAGTGATTTCTTAATGCAGAGCCAAGAGTAATCCTTGAATGCTTTTGGATGTGACCCAGAAACAAAAATAAATGTTAACTCAAATTAGCATTTCAGAATCTAGTATCATATGACTTATAAATTTTGAATTTGCTAAGCTATGGAGAGGATTGGTACAGAACTATAACCTACTTTAGTGTTTTAAGTATTTATTGGTCTAAATATAATTTATTTAAAATACCTACAAGCCCTCTAGACTGGAAAAGGCTTTAACAGGTTAAAATCCCCAGAATTTTAATGAAGGAGTGCCATGAATATTACTTACATATTAATTAGACTATCTCTACTCTAGCTGCACTCTCTGCTCTTTGTGGCAAGCTTCCTATCATGAGCCTGTTTTCCTCATTTGAGTTATACTAAATATGTGATTCAAAATAAAATTGACATTACATGTTGTATTATCATAAAGAGTAGTAAAGAGAAAAAAAGAAGTAAAGAGGAAATAAAGAGTCATTGTTAAATTTTTTTGATTGTGTTATTCCTATTATTTATTGAGTAGTTCCTCTGCTTTAATGAAAATAAGTTTCAATAGCTATTTATCACCAACCTTACTTGTTTAGGATTTAAAAGTTATTAAATTATATTTAATTAAATTGTCCTTATTTTCCTGGTGATGAAATATATTCATTTACAGTTGTGGATTATACTAGCAGATACTTAAGCCACATACCCTTAATCATCCCTACTGGAAAAGGAAGGTTTTTCATCTTACTGAAATTTTACTGGTCCACTAAGGAATATCAGTATTTGTACCTATGACAAATAGAGTCTAAAATATTATCTTCATGAATAGTAATGGAAAGTTTTGTAAAATAAGTGGGGAAAAATAAAAGCAACAGAGAAGTAGACTGTGATATATATAAATAGATACAATCAACTGGATATTTTTGGATCAAATGGGCTGCAAAGATGAGAAGGTAATTTTTGAAATAATAATCTACACATGGAGTATAGTAAATAAACAAAATGGATTAGAATCAAAATATGGAACAAAAAGGTGAATTATTCATTTTGGGATTATTGAGATTAGTCTATTACTTATCTACTTATTAATCCTTCAAACTTTGGAGAATAGAAGAAAATTAGCAATGAAAGAAGGTTAATGTGCATAAGTGTTAGTTATACATTTTGTATCATATTTGCATCTCAAACTTCTGAAAAGGAGCAAGCAACAAAGATTCAAAATTTATGCATTTTGGCAAGGCAATGATCTTGAATTCACCATTTGACTTTGTTAATTAATTATTTTTGTTTATGTAATACTATAGCAAATCTCTGTTGACTAGAGTTTATGAAGGTATGATAAGAAAGAAAAAAGATATTTTACTTAATTTGACTTGAATTTAAATTTATTTTTTAAAAAGAATTAATTTTTTATTTAAATGTCATGATTACAAGGTTGTTCATACTACATTTTATTTCCAAGATAAAGTTGTTAATGATTGAGTTACAGTTATACAATGTATAACAACCTTCACCAGTGTGCATTTCTTGCCACCAACATAAACAGTTTCCCTCTCACCCTCTCTGATGCCCTCTTCCCTCCTACCCATCCTCTCTTACTGTCTTTGGGGCAGGCATTTTACTTCTATCTTTTCTTTTTTGACATTGTTGTTTGCACTACTGCTAATGAAGGGGTGTCATGAATGTTACTTTCATATTAGACTCATCTCTACTTTTTTTTTTCTTTGAGAAGCCTCTCATAGCTGATACCTATGATTCAAAACCATGCTGGAGACATGGAAAGATTTTTGTTGCTTTAGTTGTTTTTTTCTTTTGGGGTGGGGGAAAGCATATCTTGTATTACTCAGGACTCCTCCTGGCAGTGTTCAGGAGACCATATGGGAAGCCAAAGATTAAACCCAAGTCAGCTGCTTACAAGGCAAGCTCCCACCAACTGTCCTATTGCTCTGCCCATATTACTTTATTTCTTTATGCAATTGTTTATGCTACTTTTTGGATGTTGCATTGTTTTATTTATTAATTTTTTTAAACTAAACTTAACTACAAACATGTTTAAAACCACAGTGCTTAAATACAGATAAGGATAAATACAGAATGATAGCACTTTTCTGAGGTACATAGCATGTACTCTATATATACATACAATACTCTGGGAACCAATAAACAGTCCAATAGAGTAGAATTTCCAAGCACTGTAGTTGCTTGTATCTACTGGGAAGAAGTATACAAAACAAACGGAAGAGGAACAACACAAAGCCTTGACGAACCATTATTCCATAAAGAAACCAGTAACAACAGAAACAGCGGATTAGTGAACAGGTATGTAACTAGCCTTTTCAGCAATGGCCTATAAGAATGACTTAGGGAGCTTATACACAGACACAGTTGAAGAATAGGATTGGGTGCCAGAGACTCAAGTGGCAGTGTTTCCTAACAATATATTTTAGTCCCTTAATCTTACTTGGTATAAAATAACTTCTCAGCTTCTCTATCCACAGAGATTCTTGGATACGAAGGGTGGACACCCTAATTTGACACATAGGTGCTCAGTGATACTAGATACCATATTCAGTTTGCATTATGAAAATGTCTGGATAAAACAATCCAATATACCTTCTTTCTCTGGTATACATCCTCTAGTAGAACCTGAATCATATGACTCTTAAGAACTACTAAAACAGCCAATTGCTAACCACAGATTTATATTACAGGACCTACTCATCTAATACTATCAGGCAAATTAACATTTTCTTTCTCTTTCTCTCTCTATTCTCCATACTTCTTTTCTTCACCCCCTTTTTCTCCCTCTTCTTCCTCATCATCAATACAATCTATGTCAAATAAAACCCTCACTGATATTTTCTCTTTAGGAAAGGAACCTTGATGCAGTGAATAATACTACATTGTGTAGCCACCTACATAAGTAGACCTCATTAACACATTGTTTAATGTGCTCAAGATGGGAAGACTATGGGTATCCTAGATTGCTCCAGGTATTTTTTAATATAATTTTTATTTTGATCATAGTGGCTTACATATTGTTGACAATAATATTTTAGGCACATATTTACATAAAATCAGGGGGGTTCCCATCACCAATTTGTCCTCCCTACACCTCTGTTTTCATCCTACCTCCCATATCCTCCTCCCTCACCCCTGGGGCTGCTAGAATATGTGGTCTTCACTGTACCTAGCTTACTACTTAGTAGTCTTGGTCTTGGTGCCTCCCTTATTTCCCCCTCTAACTGGGAGGCAGGACTAGATAGTTCAAGTTATGTGGTTTTGTTTAAAGAAGAGAAAAGTAATAAATTGGGGTAAAAGTCTAATATGCTGAAAATGGGCAGAATCCTTCTAGAGGCTCTCATCATCGGTTTGAGAGACGAAGGAGAAAAAGAAACACTGCAACAGTACAAAAAGAAGTGTCAGATATCCAGTGAGCACTCCAACAATAATGATAAGCACCACAAAAAAAGCTATGGTCTTGAGATAAAAAAAACATGGCAGAGCACATAAAGAAAGAAAAGAAAAGAAGAAAAAAATAAATATAAATGGGGACTACAACTTCAATAACCACATCAAAACAAAGAAATCGACAAAAAGTTTTGTGCTTTTTGCCTTTCTTTCCCTCCTGCACTGGCACAGTAAATATTGGGGTCATTCTTAAAGGAATTCACAAGGCCTAAGAAATATGGGGTTTCTCCACCCTTGGAGTATATTGTCATGGGATTATCTATAGACTCAGCTCAGGTTCATTTACTCTCCCGGTGATGTTTTCGTGGTGTTTGGAAGACATCTGCTCCATCCGGTGTGATAAAATCAGATCTCTGTATCTAGAGATCTCAGTATCTGCACAGGACCAGGAGTGGGACTTATGATGAAGTCTTTTTTTGTGGTTCTAGAAGTTCTGTTCCCTCAGTGTCATTTTAATCCATCTTCTGTGATTGGTGGTCTTGGTCTTTGCACTGAACCTAGGATGGAACCTAGGATAGCGTCTTTCATTGTGTTTCCAGAAGCCCCATTCCGTTGCAATTGTCTCTGCCAGACCTTTGGAACTGGGGGTCATGGTTGTTGTGCAGGTCGTAGTTCAAACCCTAGACTAGGGCTTTTTTATTGGTCCCAACATATATACAGTCTGGTCATGGTTCTAGCAGCCAGACATCTGTAAATTGCGATCTTTGCTTTTGTACCGACCAAAGGATGACAAGTCTTCTGATTTTGTCTTATCGTTAGCTGGTGAGGTAGGATAACCTGTTCTTAGGTCAAGTTGCTCCCATTTTCCTTGTTGTCAGGATATCATATTAGAGCTGGCACTTGTTGGTGTCCCAGCAGTATTAAGGATGTCCAGGATGGGATTTGTTTCCTGTAGCTATTGTGAAGAACTGTGTCAATTCTATGTCTGGGATCCAGGAATCAAGGCTGGACGGATGGTGTCTAATCACCTGAGGTCTAAGTTGGGTCCATGTGACATATTTTCAAGGTGGGAGATAACCCTGTATTGTAAACAAGTATGAGTTCTTATCCATAGTAGATAAGAGCTCTTATTTAATATGTTAGATTTCCCCCCTTTTTTTAGTGTGCCTTTGCAGGGAGAAATGGTGCTATTTATATTGTCGGTGCATTTGGGGGGGGGGGGAGAAACACACCCAAAAAAGATAAAAATAGGAATAAAAATATATGTGCTCACATATGTATATGTAGGACAAACATTTAAAAATGAATTAACAAAGTAATTAAAGGAACAAAATGATGCAAGAGACTACCTTACTTTTGGGTAAAAGCAGGTAAAGAGGTTATGTAAAACAGGTCTTATACTTATGTTGGAAGTATAGGTTTCCCCATTAACTTTTGGGATTTTTTTGTGGTGTGTGGGTTCCCAGGCACCTTTCCATCACACCCCCTGACCTTCTTGAGATTAACATAAGATTTGCAGCAGGGAGGTCTTGGAAGAGTTCTTGCATTGAGGATACTTTTAGAGCTAAGTCCGGTTTCAAGTAACAGTCCATGTTAGGGGGAGTTGGTAGGGAGGGCCGTGCAGCATGAGTTCGCAGGGGAGTTGGTTGCCTTTACTTGCAGGGGGCGAGTTGTGGGTTTGACTGGGTGTCCCTTTGCTTGGGTGCTGGGTACTGGTTCGTTGGGGTAGGAGGTCAGTTTTGATGCCTCATGGATTAAGAACTGAGGGTGAAAGGTTTTAATATGGTGGGAGGTCTGGATGGGATTGAGGAGTGAAGGGATTGTTGGATTTCCAAAGGGGGGAAAGGGGAAAGTATATGGAAGGGGTAGGAAAGAAAAAAAGAAAAAATATATTAGAAAGAAAGGGAGAAGAGAAAATAAAAAGAAAAGAGAAGAAAAGAAAAGAAAAATGAAAAAGAAAGCAGGAGAGAGAAGAAAATAGCAAGGGAATGCTAGTTTGCTTGAATATGTTGACCTGTAGTATAAGTCTGGACGTCACAGTTGCTGCTTCAGAGGTCTGACTGGTCACGTGCTTTAAATCCTAAAAGAAGGTATAACCTAGAGATAAAGTGTATGTTAAAGAGTTTTCTCGGGACATTCTGGTAGTGCAAGCTGGGTATGGTATCTCGTGTGGTATCCCGAGCTGCCATCTTAGTTTGTCCACACTTTGTATCCAAGAATGCCTGTGGACAGAAAAGCTGAGAGGATTTTTTTTAAATATAGTAAGATTAAGGCATTAAAACAATGTGTTATGAGATGTTTCCATTAGAGTCAGTGATTTCCCATGGTATTCTTTACCTGTGATCCTGTATAATATCCCTAAAGGATTATTATGGGCCTTTGCAGTAGAAGGCTGATTACATACCTGTTCTCTCTATGCTGCTGTTTCTGCTGTTGCTGGTTTCTTTGTGGTATAATGTGTAGTCAAGAGTTTGTGTTGTTCCTTTTTTATGTATTTTGGCACTGCTCCCGAGTATATGTTGACTGTTACAGTGGTTGGAGTTTCTACCCTGTTAAACCCTGTTATTTGATTGTTGAGTATTAGTTGTATATAAGGTGTATGTTCTAGGTGCTTCAGAATAGTGCTATCATTCTGTGTTTATCTTTTGTCTTCTGACTTACTTTGTTTAACATGCATGTTCTAGGTCCATCCACGTTGCTGCAAAGTCTGTGATTGTATCATTTCTGACTGCCATGTATTATCCCATTGTGTATAGATACCATATCTTAGTGATCCATTCATCTGTTGTTGGACATTGAGGTTGGTTCCACGATTTGGCTATTATACTGAGTGCTGCGATAAATAGTGGGGTGCACACGTATTTTGGAATGAATGTTCTTCCAACTTGGAGGTATATACCTAGGAGAGCAATTGTTGGGTCAAATGGTAGCTCAATTCTGAGTTCTTTGAGCACTCTCCAGACTGTTCTCCATAGGTGTTGGACTAGGGGGCATTCCCACCAGCAGTGGATGAGAATGACTTTCATACCGCATCCCTGCCAACAGAGATTGTTCTCATTATTATTATTATTATTATTATTATTTGGTTGTTGGGCCACACCCGGTGACGCTCAGGGGTTACTCCTGGCTATGCACTCAGAAGTCGCTCCTGGCTTGGGGGACCATATGGGACATTGGGGGATCGGACTGCGATCCATCCAAGGTTAGCGCAGGCAAGACAGGCACCTTACCTCTAGCGCCACTGCCCGGCCCCTGTTCTCATTATTTTTGATGTGAGCCATCCTCACTGGTGTAAGGTGGTATCTCATTGTTCCCTTGATTTGGATCTCTCTGATGATGAGTGAAGGTGAACATGTTTTCATGTGTTTGTTGGCCATCCTTCTGTCTTCCTCAGAGAAGTGTCTATTCATTTTATCTCCCCATTTTTTATGGCTTTATTTGGTTTTGGGGGGCTTAGCTTTCTGAGTGCTTTGTATGTTCTAGATATCAGCACTTTATCTGTTATGTCGATTGAAAAGATTTTTTCCCATTCTGCTAACTGTCTTCTTGTGTTAAGTAAGGTTTCTTTCGCCATGCAGAAGCTTTTTAGTTTGATGTAGTCCCATTTGTTTATGTCTGATGGTAAAATTCTTGTCATTGGGGCTCCATCCTTGAAGACCTTTTTGATATATAGGTCTTTGAGTATTCTGCCTATTTTATTCTCGATAAACTTTATAGATTCGGGTCTGATTTCAAGGTCTTTGATCCATTTTGAGTTATCTTTTGTATATGGAGTGAGTATGGGTCAATTTTCAAGTTTCAAGTTAGGTAAGGAAATGCCATCCAGCTTCTTGCTTTTCAGTATGTGTTTGACTATCCTGGGTCTTTTTTGGTTCCACATGTATTTTGTGATTGATTGTTCTAATTCTTTAAAGAATGTTGTCTGATTGTATTAGGGATTGTATTAAATCTATTTAGTAGTTTGGGTAGGATAATCATTTTGACTATGTTAATTCTACCTATTCATGATCATGGGATGTTCTTCCATTTATTTAGATCCTCTTCAATTTCTTTCTGAAGTGTTTTGAAGTTTCCCTGGTATAGGTCTTTCACTTCCCTTGTAAGATTAATTCCTAGGTACCTGATATTTTTTGATACTATTTTAAATGGAATTGTATTTTTAATCTCTCTCTCCTCGACTTCATTGTTTGTATATAGAAACGCTACTGTCTTTTGTGTATTGACTTTGTATCCAGCCACTTTGCTGTATTGGTTAATTGTTTCTAGGAGTTTTACTGTGGACTCTTTAGGGTTTTTGATGTATATCATCATATCATCTGCAAATAGTGATAGTTTGAGTTCCTCTTTCCCAATTTGGATTTCTTTGATTCCCTTCTCTTGTTGAATTGCTATTGTTAGAACTTCTAAGGTTATATTGAATAAGAGTGGAGAGAGTGGACAGCCTTGCCTAGTTCCTGATCTTAGTGGGAATGCGTCTAGTTTCTTGCCATTAAGTATAAGTAGGCTTTTCATAGATAGCTGTAACTATCTTGAGGAAGGTTCCTTCTAACCCTATTTTGCTGAGTGTCTTTAACATGAAAAGGTGCTGGATTTTGTCAAACGCCTTCTCTGCATCAATTGATATGATCATGTGGTTTTTGTCTTTCTTGTTGTTGATGTGATGTATAATGTTGATTTATTTGCGTATGTTGAACCAACCTTGCATTCCTGGTATAAAACACACTTGGTCATGATGTATGATCTTTTTGATGAAGTGCTGGATTCAGTTTGCTAAGATTTTGTTGAGTATCTTTGCATCTATGTTTATTAGTGAGATTGGTCTGTAGTTTTCTTTCTTGGTGGTGTCTTTGCCATCTTTGGGAATGAGTGTGATATTAGCCTCATAAAAGGAGTTGGGGAGGATTCCTGTTTTTTCTATGGTTTGGAAGAGCCTATGGAAAAGTGGTAGTAAATCTTCTCAGAATGTTTGATAGAATTCACCTGTAAATCCATCTGGGCCTGGACTTTTGTTCTTAGGGAGTTTCTTAATTACATCTTCAATTTCCTCTGAGGTGATTGGTCTGTTTAGGCTTTCTAGTTCTTCCTTTTCCCATCTTGGAAGATGGCATTTTTCTAAGAATCTGTCGATTTCTACTGGGTTCTCTAGCCTAGCTGAGTATAGTTGTTCATAATATGATCTCATGATATGTTGTATTTCTTGGGGTTCTATTTTAATCTCTCCACTTTCATTTGTGATACTACTGATTTGGGTGTTTTCCCTCTTTTTTTTTTGTGAGTTTTGCCAGTGGTTTGTCTATCTTGTTTATTTTTTTCGAAAAACCAACTCCTAGTCTCATTGATTTTTTTGTATTGTTTTCTTAGTTTCTATGTTTTTTATTTTTGCTCTGTTTTCTTTTTTTATTATTATTTCTTGCCATTTGGTTGTGGTTGGATTTCTCTGCTGCTGTTGTTCCAATTCCTTGAGGTGACCCTTTAAACTGCTGATTTAGTAATTTTCCTGTTTCTTGGCATAGGTCTGTATTGCTATGAGTTTCCTCCTAATTACTGCTTTTGTCGTGTCCCGCAAATTTTGACAAGTTGTCTCTTCATTATCATTTGTCTCAAGGAATCTTTTTATTTCTTCCTTGAGTTGTTCTTTGATCCAGCTGTTGTTGAGCAGCATGTTATTTAATCTCCAGGTATTAGTTTTTAAAAGTATGGAACACTTCACGAATTTGCCTGTCATCCTTGAGCAGGGGCCATACTAATCTTCTCTGTATCGTTCCAATTTTAGTATATGTGCTGCCAAAGTGAGTAGGCTCCAGGTATTTTTTAACGTTGAAATCTTCATTTAGCAAGGCCCAAACTCATCACTGACAGATTGTCTGGAAACTGGGAAAACCTCCCAAATCTGATGCACCAACACAATCTCTTTCATTTGATTTATTAAATTTATGATTAATTTATTTTTATTATATTTAGCTATTTTCTGTTCTCTCTCTTATCTGTGGCTCTCCCTACCACACTCTCTTAAGCTATACCTAAGCTAATTATTCATCTTAACTCAGCCAGTTTTTAAAGCTCAGACTCATACTATTAGAGTCAGACCTCTAACAATACCTTAAAAATAGAATACTAATGTATGTCTATATGTGGGCATGAGTACATAGAGATAGGTCTCCTCTAAGAGACTCAAACATAATTTGTAAACAACCCATGTTTATAGTATATATATATCCCCTCCTATATACTATTCTTCCTCCTCCCCCTCAGAAATCCTACTATCCCTTCATCCCCCAATCCCAATCTGATATCCCACTTTATTAACACTTGTTACCCTCAGTTCTTAAGCCATTAGGGATCAAAGAATGAATTCCTGCCCCAACAAGCCATCACCTAGCGCCCAAGTGGAGGGACACCCACTCAGCCCCACATCTCTCCCCCCAGCAAGAAACTACAACCAATACTCCTGCTGATTCATGCTCTGTGACCCTTCCTCTTATCCCCCAACCAATGGTGGACTGTCGCTTGATAAAGGAACCAGATCCTGAAGGACCTCCAGTGCAAGAACTCTATCCAAGACCTTTCAGCTGCAAATCACTCCCCAAATTCAACAGGAACAGGGTGTGCGATGAAAATATGCCCTGGATTTCACCCCCACAAGAATATTCCAAAAGACAATAGGGAAACCTATATTTCCTTTATAAGTCCTATATAATACTACCTTTTAACCTGTTTATATTCAAAAGCAAGGTAGCTCCTCCAACATTTGGTTCCCTTAATTACTTTTTTAAAACTCATTTTGTTTATTTTTTCCTTTATATCTACATGTAGGTGTGTGTATATATATACATGTATATATATGTATATATACATATATATTTGGTCCTGTTTTGCTTTCTTCACTTCCTTAACTTCACCTGTTTTGGTGTTTTGGTTCTGCTGGACACAAAAACTATAAGAAAAATCTTGCTGGGGTAAAAGCTTAGGGTAAAACCAGAGCATGGAAAAGATGGAGTCCAACACTCTCACCCCTAAATACACCAGCAATATAAGATAGCACCATTTCTTTACGCAAAGGCATACTAAAAAGAGGGGAAATCTCACATATAAAAATAAGCTCTTATCTACTAGGGATAAGAGCTCATACTTTTTTTGCAATACAGGGTCACCTTCCATTTTGAACATATGTCATGTGGCTCCAACTTAGACTCAATGCGATTAGACAGTGACCACTCAACCCAAACCCCAGATCTCAGATATAGAACTGACACAGTTTTCCACAACAGCTCCAGGAACCAAACTCCCTTTGGGACATTCTTATTATGGCTCTAAGACCAATATGCGCCAGTTTTGACATCCTGACAATGAGAAAATGGCAATAACTTGGTCTAAGAGCAGACTGTCTCATCTCAACAATAAGATGAATCCAGAAGACACATCATCCTTTAATCAGTGCAAAAGCCAAGATCACTAACTACAGAAGATGGAACATAACTACCATGACTGGGCAGAACCTATCCCGGGACCAATAAAAAAGTCCCTAGTACAGGCTTTGGCCTATGACCTATACAACAACCAAGATCTCTAATTCCAGAGGTTTGACTGAGACAACTGCAACTGAGCAGAACTTCTAGAAACATAACGACTCTATTAGAGGCTTCATCCTGGAATAGGTGCAAAAACCAAGACCACCAACTACAGAAGACTGATTAAAACTACAGTTAATGAGGGGCCGGGCGGTGGCGCTAGAGGTAAGG